>NW_026863493.1:0-156493 GCF_026571515.1 Ruditapes philippinarum
CTTCAAAACAAACGAACTAATGAAAAACCAATTAAATGAATGAATGAATGAATGTTTGAATGAATGAATGTTTGAATGAATGTTTGAATGAATGAATTAGTTAATTGATTAATTAATCTCATGCTTATTTAATTTTTCCATGCATATTTCAGTGGCGTTGTAGAATATAGCGTGCCAGTAGCGTCGAGCCGGTACGTCGAGATGTTTATCAGCAATTCACGTTACTACCAGGCTTCGGTGAAGTCAAAGATTCCCAACGGAGAGACGGTGTTTCTAGGTCAAGATCTGTTCCTTGGTGTCGCTCTGGACTACGGTACCACTAAGCCAATAGGTATGGTTACAATGTTAATCGTAACTTTTCCGGCCATTTCCGTAAATTTTCGGCCCTTTCCGTAATAGAGATTATTGATTTTCGACAAAAGACATTTGTATTTCAAAATTTTAATGTAAGTAGTCTGTTACTAAGATTTACGAAACAGGGTGTGCACACTACCAAACAGGTTGCCACGTGACTACAAATGTTTCATAGCAGTGACTTGAAAAAAAATGGTGGCTTACTTGTTATTTTGGTTCATTAGAAGGCAATGCAGCTTTAAATGAGAAAAGACATTTTGTATATAAATAACACATGGGTTTGTGGGTAACAGTAAAAATATCATCCCGAGGAAAATACTGTTACCCGAGGCGTAGCCTAGGGTAACAGTATTTTGACGAGGGATTATATTTTTTAATGTTACTCACAAACCCATGTGTTATTTATTTCATTACCCCGAACAAAAATACTGTGATGATCTGAAATTGGTCAACTAAATTTAACTTTACAAAAATAAAAACAAAAGTTAACAAACTGTAAAACTGTGTAACTAAATGTTATTACCTTTCTAAGTTTTAAGTGTACTTTAGGCCTACTTGAGAAGTTTTTTTTTCTTTTATTCTTTATGCAAGTGATGATATCTACAAATCATAAACATACAATTAAGCTAGGTTTTAATTTAGAAAACAAAACACTAACCCATTTACACGGCTATGATCTGTTTAATCTGATCCTTCTGTTTCCAAGAATATTTCTTAGCATGGTTTTTGACAAAAATAACGATGATATCCTGTGTCTGTCCACATATCTGTAACGTGTTACTGATTAAAATTGTTAAATAATCCTTTGTTGCATGCTTTTAAATCGTCTTCACATGTCCCAGCTTGACACATAATTATTTACATTGCAAATTACTTCCGTTGAAAACGGATGTTCCACTTTTTGACAATTCAACAAAAAAAGATATTTTTTTACGCGAAAAGCACACCAGGGTGCGAACAACTAAAGTGTCATAGTTACTCCTGAGAAGAAAATTGATGTCCTATCGGGGTTTAACGTAGAAAATAACAATGAATCGAGAAAGAAATGGCGGTCTTTTTATTTCATTTTATTTAGAAAATAGACCACGTGACCAGATTTTATACTGTAAAAAATACTGTTACCTATGTAACAGCACAAAGTTCTTAGTCACGTGGTACACTTGCAGTAACAGTAAGAATAACTCCCAGAGGCCTATGGGAAATTAACATTACGAAAAAAGTGAGGGGTAATACTGTCAGACGGAAACGGTTTATTAGCCATATAGAACCATTAAAATTTTAATCTTGCTTACCACATGTTGTTCATTTTTATAACAAAAAGGAATCAACTATGTACGGGAAAATGTTTATAATCCTTAAAACAAGCACAAATACATGTATTATATGTACTTAAATTATGTTATTATTTGTGATAAAGTATGCACAAACTGGTCGATGTTTAAAAATGAATTCGAGAGATATTTACATCTTACAACCTTAACATAGGACAACAGCAAGAATTTCCAAAACTGGTGGTATATGGAGGGCGTTCGTTGCCAAAAATCCAGACATGTAAATTGTTCCTTTTGAAAACTACGTTTGAAAATGCGAACGTGTATGTCTAGCATTTTTGATTGTATTCGTGCAAAGCAATTGATATATCTCTGCATCCAATCTTTTAATTGTAGGCATCCAATTTAAAAATCATAATTACATCTAGATCTTGACAACTGAATGAACATGGAAAACAAGAACAAATATACAAGTTCGTATCTTCCTTTGCATATATTAGATAAGCATATTTGCACACTTATATATATATATATATATATATATATATATTATATATATATATATATATATATATATATATATATATATATATATATAATATATATATATATATATATATATATATATATATTGTAAGATGTAAATATCTCTCGAATTCATTTTTAAACATCGACCAGTTATATATATATATATATATATATTATATATATATATATATATATATATATATATATATATATATATATAATATATTATATATATATATATATATATAATATATATATATATATATATATATATATCTGAACCTGAAATATACAAATGAAATGTAAAACTCGAATACAGAAAATAGAGTTAAAGAAAACGTGTTTCCCAGTTGTAGAACTACAACAGTACCCGTTAACATAGTAACATTTTTAAAATGACAAAAGTAGATTCACAAAGTTAAACTATTTTAAGTCATGCATGACGCCCCGCCCCTCTTTTAATATTTACGAATTTCTATTGCGGACAGGTATAAAACCCGGGGCCTCTCCCCTTTTTCCAAAACTGCACGCCAATAAGGTCTCTTTTCAGTGACGGGGATAAACAAACACACACACTATTTCTAAATTAAACTAAAGGAAAACACGCCGCATTCTTTCTTACATAATTTTGTTTCATTTGTTACAAAAGTTTTATCACTAGCTAAATCACCTGAAAATTGCTAATTTTACCATTTATTTATACAAAATAATTAAGATAATTTATGCACTAACTTACTTTTAATCCTCATGTTTTGCTGAGAAACATCGGCAATTTGGAAATTATAAGGGGAAAAATCATCTTCAAGGGAGTAATTTCATTCATAATCTAAAGACCAGCCAATATATGTATTGGTGTCATTGAAAAAAAACAACACATATTTGCAATCTTTAAAAAGGTATTTTCTGTATGAATAAATACTTTTTTATTATACGTCTAAACTTTCATACTAAATTCATTTTTTATTTTGAAATTGGTTAATTTATAAATCTAAAAGGAGCGCCGTGATTTTCTTGCCGAATATATGAATTTGTTTTTAAGAGAGCAAGAGAAAATAAACAACAATGAGTTTCAAACAAAATGTTTATACTTCTACATAATTAATTTTTTATTCTTAAGGCATCACCAGAAAGTTCATGAAGAATTCTTTCATTTGACATCAAAATTACTAAAATTGGTAAAGAAGCTTAAAGAAATAAAAAAGCAAGTAGGGGTCGCCGTGTGTGTCTGTTTTTTTTTTATTCTAATTTTATCATTATTGAATTTCAGAGTGTGGTTTTCATAAAGTACCATGATAAACTTTGAAACGAAAATTTTCATACTTCTCCTTGATTCATTCTCATATTTAGGCATTACATAATTATAGACTATAAAACGTATGAATAACTCTTTTATTTCAATCCAAAATTAACAAAATTGATTAAGAAAAAAAAAGTTTGGAGGGGACGACTTGTTTTTCTTGAGAGTGTGTTTTTTTTTTCAGAGGAAAAAAATGATAAATTTTGACCCAATAATTTTAATACATCTATTTAATTCATCTCTATTTCTGAGGCATTCATAAAAAACTTAAGGAGTAATCTTTCATTTGATACCAATCTTTTTGATATAATAAGTTACGAGGGACGCCGTGTTTTTCTTTCACTTTATTCATGTTATTTAGAAAAAGGGGGGAAGCGCCGGTTTTATACCTGTCCGTACATTTTCGTAACAGAAATTCATAAAAATACTAAAAGAGGGGCGGGGCGTCATGCATGACTTAAAATCGTTCAACTTTGTGAATCTACTTTCGATATTCTAAACATGTTACTGTGTAAACGTATTCTTGTAGTTCTACAACAGGAAACACGTTTTCTCAAACTCTATTTTCTGTATTCGAGTTCTACATTTCTTTTTATAAATCTCAGGTACAGATAGATATCTATAAGTGTGTAAACTTGCTTATGTATTATATGCAATGAAAGATACGAACTTGTAAATTTGTTCTTGTTTTCCATGTTCATTCAGTTGTTAAGATGTAGATGTATTATTAAAAATCGAGTGCCTTCAGTTAAAAGATTGGATTAAGAGGCATACCATTTGCTGTACATGAATACAATCAAAAATGGTAGACATACACGTTCGCATTTTCAAAAGTAGTTCCCAAAAGGAAAAAATTACATGGCTGGATTTTTGGCAACGAACGCCCTCCACAGTGTTACACTATATATGTTGTACTGGTTTTACATATTTTCTATCCTCGCCTACCATTTTTCCATGTTTTTTTCTATCCTCGTCCGCCATTTGAGATCACGTGATCATACTGTTCTCCATGTTTTTCTATCCTCGTCCGCCATTTAAGATAACATGATCCTAGGTCAGATACTCGTATTAATTTTCCATAGGCTTACATTATAAGAAATGACCTCAAAACAGACCTTAAAAGTGAGTTTTCATCATAGAGATGTGATTTTTCTGGGAGAATGACATGCCTGACACATAAAACTCATCTCGTTATATAGGGGTAGCCAACCAAATTTTTCGTAAAATGACTTCAAAGAGGATTACCCCCCTTTACACTGTAATTCACTGCTGATTACAGGACTGACATATACTTTTTTAAAATGTAAATATCAGAGTTAAAAATTATCCTACAGACTTACAAAATACTTCATTTTTTTCAGAAAACAATGTACTGTTAGTTTCGAGAATAGTTTTTATACTTATACACAATACCTTCTCGTCCAATCACCTAATGTCCCATTGAATCTTACGGTTTTCCCTGCACTTTTTTTAGCCAATCGCTGGCAATGTAACAATACGTTACCCTGACCCCTACTGTCTATCCTCGCCTGCCATTTTAGATCACATGACACTGACAATCATATAAAACGGTGTTTCGTTTTTAGATAAGGTACATGCCTATGGACTCTACACGTATGATTGCGAGGCGTCAAATAATGCAAATTTTCTTACAACTGATAAAAACCGAGTGATTCGATTAACAGATGCAACAACTGGGTAAGCCTTTTTCTTATTTGAATACATGGACAGCGATTTGTACAGTAACTATAATATCACGCGCGTAAAAGGTGAACACCACTATAATATAATAAAATAATAAATTGATGTTTTTATCTTGAAATTTAAAGTCGTAAACATTGCGATAACAAGAGCGTTGATTTTTAGAGTTTTAAATATAGGTTAAATTCCCGGTCCATTTGTGTCTGTCGAAAGGCAATACTAATATTATGATCCGTTATTTTGGTGAATCACATTGTCCCGGCTGCGTGGGCAGAAACTAATGAACAGTCGGCACATTTGCCCTAACGGTGTAGGCGGGATAATAAATAATAAATGAATAGTTAGATAACAAAGTGACAAATCCGCTTAGCTTTTTGGCAAAAGGTTATGGACAAAAATTCCGAATAAAATCGGGAATCAGCAGGTTTCTCCTATAAATAATAAGTTAACAAATTAAAAAAATATTTGATATATTTTCCAAATAATATACATAACAAACTGTGTACCAACGTCGAATTGACTCCCTATTTTTTTCCCACTGACACTAGTTTGGGAAAATTATTTCAAATAATATGTTGCTACCTCAATTATGATTGATAAGATTAGCGTTATTTTCTATTTATAGATGTGTTCACGGGTCATTGCTAAGTGGCAAAGCATTTTATTTGTCAGAAGAATTTAAAGTAGCCTCAAAAGACGGAGGGGGCGCTATCGGTATAATCTCAGACACCACCACGGGAACCTATAATTTTGTACAGCTGTCAGGGAAGTTTGACGCAGTTAAATGGCTGGTAGGGGGAAATGATCACGTGTACTTCAGATGTAAGGTCAAGTTTTGCCGAAACCAAGACTTTGAAGAATCGTCAAAATGCTGGGATGTAAGTTTTACACCAATGTTTATGCTATTTATCTCTTTTTTCTCCTAGAAGCCGTCAATTTCCGCCACATTCCGTCTACTTTCGCCACAATTCGTCTATTTTCGCTATATTTCGTCTACTTCCGCCATATTTCGTCTATTTCCGCAATATTTTGTCTACTTCCGCCAAAGTTCTTTTATTTCCGCTTTTTTTCGTCTACTTCGCCATATTTCGTCTACTTTGGCCATATTCCGTCTCCTTCCTCCTGCGCCTCATTATCCTTATTTTCTCTTCTCTCTTTCTATTTTGTTCATATTAATCTATATTTTTTTCTCAACATGCCGTCTATTTTCTCCGTCAATATTTTTCTGCACATTCCGTCTTTATTTTTGTTTTTGATATTCCGTCACCCCACCACATTTCGTCTTTATGCTCCAAATTCCGTTAATTTTCCACATCCCGCCTTTTTATTCTACATTCATTTTATTCTCGCCTATTTGAACATATTTTGCCTATTTTGAAATATTTCTTTTCAAATGAGTAGTAACAAATTTCTTTCCAAAATCATATTCATCCGACAATTCATAAAAGGGCGTTGTACCCTATTTAAGCATATCAGTATGGTCAGAAGCATTTATACTTTTTATCTTTCCAAATTAACAATGAAATTTAAAAAAGACTGAAACAACTGATTTCGTGACTTTCAAAAATATGTTTGCACGAGTTGTTTACCTTTGTATAACACTTGCCTCAATCATATTTTACAGTGTACTTAATAAAAGGCGGTTTATAGTTGTCCAATTTTCACTGTCTTCATTATTATTTTTTGAAAAATTAGTTATATATATTTATATTGTATTAATATATCTGTGTTATAGAGTGTCGGCGTTAAAGAGGGTCAGTGTTAAAGAGGGTCGGTGTTAAAGAGTGTCGGTGTTAAGAGGGTCCGGTGTTAAAAGAGTGTCGGTGTCTTGTTAAGGGGAGAGGAGTATACTAGCGATTGAAGATAATGCTCACTATTTATAATATAATCGTAAATGTTTGCATGGAAACAGTAGTTTATGGTTCCTTATCAATTTATTAATTTCAATGAAAACATTTAATATATATGTATATTCAGGTGTGTGCAAACCATCCAAATGTAGATTACACTGAACGAAGAAGAAGGGATGTTAACGAGACCACAGATCCTTACCCACCTATTACCGTTACTGCCAATGTAAAACTCGCAAGACCGCCTCAAGGTACGTAAAGCTAAAGTCTGTCATACCCGCCTATTACCGTTACTGCCAATGTAAAACTAGCAAAACCGCCTCAAGGTATGTTAAAAGCTCAATTCTGTCATACCCGCCTATTACCGTTACTGCCAATGTAAAAAATGTAAAACTCGCAAGACCGCCTCAAGTAATGTTAAAAGCTGAATTCTGTCATACCTGCCTATTACCGTTACTGCCAATGTAAAACTCGCAAGACCGCCTCAAGGTATGTTAAAAGCTTAATTCTGTCATACCTGCCTATTACCGCTACTGCCAATGTAAAACTCGCAAGACCACCTCAAGGTATGTTAAAAGCTTAATTCTGTCATACCCGCCTATTACCGCTACTGCCAATGTAAAAATGTAAAACTCGCAAGACCGCATCAAGGTATGTTAAAAGCTTAATTCTGTCATACCTGCCTATTACCGTTACTGCCAATGTAAAACTCGCAAGACCACCTCAAGGTACGTAAAGCTAACGTCTGTCAGACCCGTATGTTACCGGATACGTTAAAAGCTAGATTCTGTCATACACACCTGTCACCGGACACTAAGTGTGCGTAGTAAACAGCGTAGAAAATGGAAAATAAGTTAAATTCCAAGCCAAATGATTGTCATTGCATAGTTTTTGAATTGACATGTTTGCAGTATATATACAGGACGAACCTATCCTTACTCTCCGCAGATTAAGAGATATTCAGGATGTTTAACCAGACAGCCCGCGGGGGGGGGGGGGGGTGGGTGCAGAGTTTTGACACTGGGTAATGTGTATATTGCAGACTGTGCTTGACATTTCTAGGATCAGAAGTTAAATACATGTATTTGCTGATTTATAAAAGTTAAATATCTGAATATCAAGGGAGTTTACCTAATAGCCAAACAGCGGGACCCGGGCGTGGCGGGGAGGTTGGGGATTGTGGTTATGTCCCTTATCTCTATCTCTGGACCGCGCTTGATTATTTACGGGTAACTGAACTCTGCATTTATTAAGATTACAATCTATTTTTTTCTCGAGTGAGACCAGGGTCTTTTAAATAGTTATTTGAAAAATCCTTCTGAGACTTAAAAAGTGTTGGGGCACCACACTAAAAACCGTTATGCGGTATATACGGGACAAGGCAAAAAAGGCTAAAATCTGAGTCTATATTTTTATTTGTTTACTATTAATAAATATGCAGATGTCTAGGAAAGGTAACGTACACATACTATTTTAATGGACCTTTCTAGTGTTTACAGTTTTATGTAAATTGGCTAACTTGTATCTAATTGCTACACTGAACTAATACATAGTCACTGGTTGACCTGGTTTGCACAAAAGAGCACGTGCTTATGTTTGTCATACTGTTTTTGAGCAATGAATGGAAAAGGTGTAGATAAATGTTCCGCTTCGCAAAACAGGAAAGGTCCATCCTTTAAGATCATTTGTCGATTTCATTAACAATGTAGTTTGTTATCGTTTTACAGCCAAGGAGGAAGTCAAGGTTGAATGCGTTAGAACGTTTTTGCCTACCGACCAGTTGGCCTTACGGGGCTTCTGCTCGTTGACGGGGGGTCACGCTCATGTTTTTTTGTAAAGGGAAACTGTTTTTAAAATTATCAGTGGTCCAAACAAAGGGTTTAATAAGTTGTATTATCCCTGGTAGTCAATGCAAATAAGTTTAATAATTATCCCTGGGCAGATAAGGTCAAATTGTTGGTATTTATCCGTGGCCCGTCCCCGGTTTCTTAGTTGGTATTATCCCTGGGCCCGTCAATTTAAATTAGTTGAAAAATTATCCTTTTGGGCAGTTTAAGGGTTTTTAAATTAGTTTATAATTTTCGGGGCCAGTGAAAGGTTTTAAATTTGTTAAATTAAATGGGGAGTAAACTTAACCTAAATTGTTTAATTATTCCCGAGGCCCGTCATTTTTAAATTAGTCTTTTAGTTAAGTGGGCCCGTTTAAGGGTTTAATTTTTTTGATAGTTATCGGTGGCCAGTCAAGGTAAACTAAGTTGATAGTTATCCGTGGCCAGTCAAGGTTTAACTAAGGTTTGATAGGTATCCGTGGCCAGTCAAGGTAAACTTAGTTGATAGGTATCCGTGGCCAGTCAATGTAAACTTAGTTGATTAGGTATCCGTGGCCAGTCAAGGTTAACTAAGTTGATAGGTATCCGTGGCGGTGCAGTTAAACTTAGTTGATAGGTATCCCGTGGCCAGTCAATGTAAAACTTAGTTGATAGGTTATTCCTGGCCAGTTAAGGTTAACTAAGTTGATAGGTTATCCGTGGCCGGTGCAGTTAACTTTAGTTGATAGGTATCCGTTGGCAAGTCAGGTAAAACTTAGTTGATAGTTATCCGTGGCCAGTTAAAGGTTTAACCAAGTTGATAGATATCCGTGGCCAGTCAAGGTAAAATATAGTCCGTTTACTTTACCAATGACCAGTCATCAAGGCTAGCGTAGTTGTAGTTATCCAGTGGCCCCATTTCCAAGTTAACTTAGTTGTTAAACTATTCAGTTACAGGTCTAAGAAAAATTTTTAGTAATAATGACCACAAATTTTTTAGATTAAATTTGTCATAAAAACATACTTAAAGTAAATCGTTAATGTTAGTAACCCTTTTTTTACAACGTATGATATAAACTATGGTCAGTATGTTCTAGAAAAAATTTATTTTCTGTGTCAACAAGCCATTATCAAAATATACAATAATAAACAAATGAAACGACAAATGAAACCAACTGGTCAACCACCCTAGCAGACAGAAGAATAAATGAACGTTACCAGCAGGAAAATTACTACAATAAATGTCATTGAAACTGAACATACATCGGCTACTGTAACCTTCTTTTTTAAGAAACGAAATTTGTGTGTGTGTTTGAGTTTTTTTATTTTCGCCACCGGTTGCCCCATATGAGCGAGTCCTCCAGAAGTAATGTTAGTCATTTTTTATATTTTGGAGATAATGTAAGATGATACCTCAATTCCAGAAGCTTCTCCTGTTGCCATGTTTTTAAGCACTCATACACGGGACGTAGATTTACAGTCTCATCCGGAAGATAAGTTGGCCAGTCTGGGAATCGAACCCACAATGTCGAAAATTACAAGTCTTGCTCTCTGACCTGTTGAGCTATGATAGCTTGCATATTAAAACCCCAATAAATTCCACAACAAACGAATAATTGCATATTGTTCTCGTTTCTTTCAGCTGTCAAGCAGGCAAAGAAAAAGAGCGTAAACTGCTTCCCTAGTGACAGTGTGTACAGACAGAGAAACTTAAATGGCACACTATGCCTCATAAAATGCATAATTTTTTAATTCTTTAGAAATGGCAACCATGTGTATAATAATATTTGATAATGACTTTAGGGCATGTGTCGTGTTTTTTTACAATAAGATTGCGTAAAAGCGAAAGAAGCATTAGATAGTTACACAATATGCCAAATGTGTATTTTCTTATATACTGTAACATAATACCCAAAAGAAAAGTTTTTGAGAAGTAAAACACTAGCATTTTTGAAGCATAATGGGCCTTTAAGACAATATATTGAAACACTATTTACTTTAAAATGAATATTTTTAATTTAGTTATGTAGAAACAATCCCCCTCCACCCCCACCTAAAAGAGAAGAAAAAAAAACACGTTATTTTTCAGACTCCGATATAATGTTCATGACTTGCAGACGAAAACGTGCACAAAAATCATTTGAGGAAATATCTTTAACCCTAACCCAAACATAAAGTTCAGTATTTGTGCAAAAGAAAAAAAAAGAATTAACATCGAAAAGACTTTTCACTAGATATTTTATAGCACTTGGTCTGTGGCTAATAGAAATAATTTTAACAATCTACAATGCTTTTTAAAAATGTTATAAAATTATGTATTTCTGCGACAAATGCTTATGACCTTATTTTAAATTTTCAAATTAGATTTTTCTAATAGTTTACCTGGGATTAACCTTACATGTATAAGTCGTTTCCCAAGCTATAACCAAGTTTAAAAAAAACTGTCTTTATAACCCCGATTATTCTTTATTGTTTTTGAATATTTTCTATAAAATTATTAAAATCATATGTATGCATATCAGTCAATTATTACATTAAATTGTGACACTGACATTTGTCTTGTCTTTCCTTCTTTGTTTTTTTTTTTTTTTGGTTGGGCTTTCGTCTTTCTTTAATTGAACATGTGTGCGTTCCAGCTTGAGTGGGGAAAAAAGTCATCCCGGGTACCCCACGTGCATTATTTCAAGGCAGGAGCGAGCACCTGCGTAGAACCATGCAGACTCCCGTAAGAAGCTAGGATAGATCCAAATTACTTGTGGTAATTGAGCAGCAGGACACCAAACTATATACCGGCACAGTTTCCTATCACTGCTTTCTAGAGTTTCCTAAACAGCTGACAAGAAGACAACATCTAGCAGAGGACTAGTAAGACATAGTAAACATGGCCCATTAAGATACACTTAGATAGCCCAATTCAAGACAGGACTTAGTCACAAACAATTCAAGACATATTTTAGCATAGACTATGTCAAGGCAATTAAGCAGGAGAACTGTTCAAACATATAGCATATACCTATACAAGAAACATTTAGTATAGACTAGTCGAGGAACAATTCAGCATAGACAGGTAAGACCATTAAAATGAGTAGTGCAAGAACTTTAGCATAATGTAGTCAAGACATTATTAGCATAGACTAGTCAAGACAAATTCAGCATAGACAAGTCAAAATACATTTAGCCTATACTAGTCAAGAAACATTTAGCATAGAGTAGTCAAGTATAGACTGGTAAAAACACATTTAGCATAATATCCCATACAAGACACATTTATCATAGACTTGTAAAGACACATTTAGTAGAGACTAGTCAAGACAAATTCAGCATAGACCATAAAAGACACATTAACAAAGACTAGTCAATACAAATTCAGCATAGACAAGTTAGACATATAACATAAGAGTCAGTCAAACTTTAGGCATAGATTCATACATATCATAGCATAGATAGTAATGAAAAATGCAGCATAGACAAGTCAGATACATATAGAGAACAAACTCAGTCAATTTAAGTAAACAACAAAAATTCTGCATAGACTAGTCAAGGCACTTGCAGGAAATGTTCAAGAACATTTAGCAAACATACAGACACATTAAGCCTAGACTATCCAAACATTCACATAGTATCAGTCATGAACATTAAATAAGAGTACTCAGGACCGTTTTGCTATAGTAGTCAAGACTTAATAATAGACTAGTCAATACAAATCAGTCAAGATAAAAAAATAGCATTTAGCTATACTTAGTAACGATACATTTAGCATAGAGTAGTCAAGATTTAGCATCTAATATATTTAAGAAAGATGTAGGATGGACCAAACAATATATTTAGCATAGACATTATAAGAGACTTAGGCATAGAACCATACAAGAAATATTCAGCATAGACTAATAAGTGACATTTGGCATAGACCATACAAGACACACTTAGCAAAGACCATACAAGATACATTTGCATAGACTAGTCAAGACATATTTAGCATGGACTTGTCAAGATATATTATGCATAGACTTGTCAGGACATATTTAGCATAGACGTGTTAAGACATATTTAGCATAGACGTGTTACATATTTAGCATAGACTTGTTAAGTACATATTTATCATAGACGTGTCAAACATATTTATCATAGACGTGTTAAGACATATTTAGCATAAGACTTGTAAGACATATTTTTATCATAGACGTGTCAAGACATATTTATGTATAGACGTGTCAAGACATATTTATATAGACGTGTCAAGACATATTTAGCATAGACTTGTGCAAGACATATTTAGCATAGATTTGTCAAGACATATTTAGCATAGACATGTCAAGACATATTTAGCATAGACTTGTCAAGACATATTTAGCATAGATTTGTCAAGACATATTTAGCATAGACATGTCAAGAAATATTAGCATAGACTTGTCAAGACATATTGCATAGACTAGTCAAGACATATTTAAGCATAGACTTGTCAAGACAAATTTAGCATAGACGTGTCAAGACATATTTAGCATAGACTATGTCAAGACATATTTAGCATAGACGTGTCATAGACATATTTAGCATAGACTAGTCAAGACATATTTGCATAGACATGTCAAGACACATTTATTCATAGACTTGTCAAAGACAATATTTTATTATAAACTCGTCCAGGCATCTTTATCATAAATCATTCAAGGCATATTTATCATAAATCATTCAAGGCATATTTATTATAAATCAGGATTCAATGCATATTTATCATAAGTCATTCAATGCATATTTATACATAGATTATGCGTCGTGAGGTAGTTAAGCTGGTGAAAGTCAACGTTGATATGGTTATATATCATTTACGCCCCAGAAATCGTCTAGCAGATGAATTAATCTACTATTTATCTTATGTATAATGGGAGTATTTTCATCATTAATCATGGACAGAGTAGAGAATTTAACTGGAGACCAATAGCAAGAAAGATTAAATGGGTGCTGAGTTAGTAGTATATTGTATCATCAGAAATGGTAATTTCCTATGCTCGATGTGGACTACTTTAATAAATGCTTCAATTGAAATTGGTTCAAGTGAACAAAAATTATATATAATTTTTATAAATTACAGAGTATGTAGTGAATTAATTGATGTAAGAGGATATATTGATTGGAATTGCTTATTAGAAAGGAAACTGGTATTATTGCATTCATATATATAACTTTTATATGGTCGAATGACGCTATAGTGTTGCATTTCTAGAAATGTGTATTAATTTTACATCTTTAATAGATAGTGTAGCGCTCAAATCAGTACGTCTGTGAGGCCTTATCAGGCTGATGTGAATTCGTTATTACTAGATTGACGCCCTCAATAGGTTCTTATAGATATTGTCACATGATCTGTGAGGTAGCAAGAGAAATTCTTAAGACGCTAATTACGATGATGTTTGATGTGTAACTTTCAGTCAGTAGAGTCTAGGATGATATATAGGAGCACATGAGGAAGCCCTTACTTATATTACAGTAAGTAATACACGAGCGTGACAATTCGAAAACTTATTAAGTTATGATGTTCCCAAAACATTTATTTATTCTAATTAGATTTGAAATAATTTCGGTTACAACCAGGAAATTTTCCTGGTTTAAAGTGGTTGGTCTAAATGGGAATTTTTGCCGAATTAATTTTATATATAGTTAAAACGATGAAATATATGCATTTAAATATTCTTATGAAATACTTCTGGAATATGAAAATGTTTGGATAATTTTAAAGTGATTCAGTGTGAACACCTCTATGATGACTAATAACATTTTATTATCTAGAACATTTTCTTATATCTTCTCATGTACAAATACTATGTATAATTTTTTCGTGGTCTTTTGTAATGTTTTATACAAAATACTTCGAGTAGTACTTTATAAATACTCAATTATTTCTGGTATTACAGATTTTCCATTATCGACCAATGCCTTTTAAACTAATGCTATTTTTACTTGTACGGAATTAGAATAAAAAAAACCAATTTCATCTTTCTTTTGTTCAATAAAATGTCATTTCGTTTTTTGTTTCTCTTCAAACAATTTTTGTGCTTTTATTTGATAACGAAATGGATTTTTTTGATAGTATGAATTAACATTTCGTTAAAACGGACAGCTGTTTGTTAAAACGAAATATTATGGTAATATTTCGTTTTTACAAAAATACCGAAAAACCCGCTCGCAGAATATCAATATTAAGGTATGTATGATGTTACTTTATGGAATTTATAAACATATAATATCTAAAATTGACGAAATACTGTAATTTAGTATGCTAATTTATTTCAGTTTAAACTCCATGGAAAACCTAGATATCTGCATATGATTTTTAGTGTCCAGTTTATCGATGCACAAGATAGCCGGAGAAAGTGTTCATATGGACTCCGTCTTGATATATTTGCAACCC
This sequence comes from Ruditapes philippinarum, assembly GCF_026571515.1. Taxonomy (NCBI): domain Eukaryota; kingdom Metazoa; phylum Mollusca; class Bivalvia; order Venerida; family Veneridae; genus Ruditapes; species Ruditapes philippinarum. The sequence goes on from NW_026863493.1 coordinate 15,216, forward strand.
CGGGTCAGCATAAGTACATTCAACCCAGACTTTTGAGTTCGCATGTAGAACAGCCACGGTATCCGCAGTGTTACACGGGTATATGTTATCAGCATAAGTTTTGCCAGTAACGTATATGTATCCATCCACTCTAATAAGGTAGTTAAAAACATGTTTCATCAGTGTACAAAATTGTGTAGTAAAGAAGTAGGTTCCGGTGACAGGGGCGGTGAAGATGCCAGTGCTGGGACTGTAGGCGTTTCCCTGGTTAAATATCACTTTATAGAGTACCATGGTTTGATTAGCACTAGGTGTATCATCACTCACATTATATGCTTTAAACGCAATATTTGGAGCTAAAAGCAATACAATTAAAATGTCTATAAATGACTTTGTGTTTAAACCTTTCGGAAAAAAATATTTGGAAAAAAAAAATAAGTTTGTATCATGACAATGTGGGAAAAGGCAACGGAAAGTTCAACTCTAGTAATGAGACATAAGCGCTGCCTGACATATAACTAAGACTGCCACACCCATGTTAAAGATAAATAACGAAAGAGAATTTTGTAGAAATCTCCGTGAGTAATTTAAGTAATTAATTATTCTTCAACGCATAATACAACTGAAGCGTCCTATTTGCAAAAAAAAAAATTTGTTTTAATTGGTCCCTATTAATAAATATACATCTTTACAAAGTCATAATTTACTACTTTATAATAATAGAAAGCCGAAATTAGGAATGTGGTTAGTTTGTTTACAAAACTTATTAGGAGAACATAAAGGTCCTAATTAGGAGTAGTTAAAGACTACTTAAGACTTTGTTACTCCTAATTACGAGTTTCAAAAGCCTTTTAATAATTAGGAAATTAGGAAAATGAAAATCCTTTTATATGGAACCTTGGACTGCAAATTATGTCTTGTGACAATGCAAATGAAAAAAAAAAAAAAAAAAAAAAAAAAAAAACAACAACAACAACAACAAAACATGAAAATTGTATAAAACAAACTTAATGCATTGTCTACCATTAACTCTCTCAAAAAAAGATTTTTCATTATCTATTTTGTTGAACCGGGTTGCAATGGGCATCTATCTATCTATCTATCTATCTATCTATCTATCTATCTATCTATCTATCTATCTATCTATCTATCTATCTAATCTATCTGTCTGTCTGTCTGTCTGTCTGTCTGTCTGTCTGTCTGTCTGTCTGTCTGTCTGTCTGTCTGTCTGTCTGTCTGTCTGTCTGTCTGTCTGTCTGTCTGTCTGTCTGTCTGTCTGTCTGTCTGTCTGTCTGTCTGTCTGTCTGTCTGTCTGTCTGTCTGTCTGTCTGTCTGTCTGTCTGTCTGTCTGTCTGTCTGTCTGTCTGTCTGTCTGTCTGTCTGTCTGTCTGTCTGTCTGTCTGTCTGTCTGTCTGTCTGTCTGTCTGTCTGTCTGTCTGTCTGTCTGTCTGTCTGTCTGTCTGTCTGTCTGTCTGTCTGTCTGTCTGTCTGTCTGTCTGTCTGTCTGTCTGTCTGTCTTGTCTGTCTGTCTGTCTGTCTGTCTGTCTGTCTGTCTGTCTGTCTGTCTGTCTGTCTGTCTGTCCGTCCGTCCGTCCGTCCGTCCGTCCGTCCGTCCGTCCGTCCGTCCGTCCGTCCGTCCGTCCGTCCGTCCGTCCGTCCGTCCGTCCGTCCGTCCGTCCGTCCGTCCGTCCGTCCGTCCGTCCGTCCGTCCGTCCGTCCGTCCGTCCGTCCACCCACCCAACATGCCAAGGGAGGTCCTCTACCTTTGGATTTAGTAAGGGGTCATGTGGGTCAAGGTCAAAATCACCAATGTCAAAAAATTTCCACATTTTTACAGGTGTATTTACATTATTCTATTGACAGGTGTATTTTATATTTGGTAGGAACATAAAATTGAAGTCCTCTCCTTTTTCAGTTGGGTCTAGGTCACCAGTTTTAAAAATAGATTTAACACTTAACAGCCTTTATTTATTGACAGATGTATTTCATATTTGGAAAGAAGATAACTTACATGGTATTCTTCCTTTTGACTGAGGAAGGGACCAATAGGTCATGGTCATAAATGCTAAACTAGTTTAAACAGTTTATGCTTTTATTAAATTTGCTACTCGTATGCGTGTTTTTATTTCTATTTTAACGTCAAAAAGGCAGTGGTCATTCATATTATTGTTGCAATAAATTAAAAAGATATTTTCTTTACACATCTGTTTCATGTTTTGTTTTGAACAATAAAGTTCTTTAAATTATCTTTAAATAGATACTCTATTGTGCGTATGTTTTGTATTTATGGTCATTTGAACTTCACTATGACGTACTCGACATGCGCAATAGGACATGATAAGAAATAAAAAAGTTCAAATCAAACTTGTTACAAAAAAACTACGAGTGGTTACATATATCTTACCAATATCGTCGTTACACATGTATAATGTATGTCTTGTGTTTTTCCGAAAAATGTCAGATTAAATTTCATTGTAATATTTAGTAATGAAGCGGTACAGAATTAAGATTTCCATTACAGCAAAGCAATAATATAAAAAAACCTACATTCTCGGCTGTCTTTAGCCAAACAGCAACACCAATATGAGCCTGACCAATTTTATGTATTCTAATTATATAATATTTATCGAGACACTTCCATAGGTGAGTAAAATATCACTTGCCACAATGTCAAAGCGTAAAAAGTGTTTGACAAATGGTAAAATGTACTAAATCTTATGTACGTTATCTAACTTTGACATCTGCTTACAAAACTGCCGGTATACATATAATATATGTTAATCGTGTAATTCGCTCATATTTAAACCGACTGCGGATCGGCAAACCCAAGATCAAGGAGTACTACATGATACATTTTGATTCGATTTTCTCATTGATCGTGCATTTCTTACTGTGCGTGTTTTTCAGGTATCTGCCGTTTCTGATAAAATGAAATTTTTGCCTTGATATTCAATCAATATTTCAAGTTTGAAGTGAATTTTTGTGATGGTTTTTGGGAAAATATAAAAAGGGAGATAATTTAGAGAAAAAAAAAATCTTTTCAGGATCATCTGTCCTTTAGAAATGTATTTTACTTTTATATGAAGTAAGTATTTTAAATTTTAAGTGAATATGTTTGAAATAAGCCGAAACTAAAAGGTTTATCAGAGCGAAAACATCTTAAAGAAATAAAGGGCATAACTTTGCAAAAATATAACTAGGATTATCTGCACTTTGATATTGCATCATATGATCATAGTGATCAAGTAAACCACGTTTAAAGTAAATTTGGTATTTTCTATGAAAATAAATGAAATTACTTAAAGCAAATTCGGAGAGCGACAATATCATAATACCTTTAAACTGTTGTCAATCAGGGTTGCAAATGAAAATGGGAGACAAAAGAAAATACCTATCTATTGAGAATTCAATATCAATTGTATCCATTCTAGCGTGAAGATTACATTATATAGCAGCTCAAAACCTCGATATTAAGGTCCATAAAAATAAACAAGTAAAACAAAGATACTTTTTGTGTAATGGCAATTACAATAAAAATAACTATGAGAATGTTAAAAAGTAATATAATACTACTTTTAATCATGATTTTAACATGAATTTACATCTTGCGACATTTAACGGTAGTGTTGCAACATTTAACGGTAAGGTAAATTCGTGCGACATTTAACGTTAACATTGCGACATTTAACGGCGGTTGCGACATTTAGCGGCAATGGTGCGACATTTAGCGGCGTTGCGACATATAACGGCGCCACAATATTCACTGTCACTAGAGATATAGTTACACTAACTGTTCCAGTGATAAACATATATATATATATATACTTTGACATAGTAACATACTTTGTTTTAATCTATGTTCGTGCAATTCATATCATCGAAGTACCAGTTTTAGACACTACATGTATAAGAAACCCTAGGAATATCTGGGAATATCTCTATAAACAATAATAACACATATTCAAAGACGCCTTGTATATTTTTAAGATAGCCGGTAAAGTTACATTTACTTGGTATTCTTTATATAAAATAAAAGAATAATTAAATAAATTAATAAATATCAAAATAAATATTTTTTTTTGTATTAATTTTCAATACCATACATTATTTCAGAGTGGACCCTATTTCAGAAACCTCTTTCTTTGCTATTCTCTTAAATTTCTTGTATCTTTGAGTTTTCTTGGCCAAGCCCCCCCCCCCCCAAAAAAAAACCCACCCCCCCCCCAAAAAAAAAAAGAAAAAAAAACCCCAACAACAGCAACAACAAAACAAAAACAACAACAACAAATCAAATCGAACATACGTCATGGCGTATATAAGCCACCGTATGAAAACGACGCCTTATATCATATAAATATATATAATATCATTTTATATGAAAGTATTTGCTTGTTTGTTGGTTTGATTTTTACGGCGCACCAACAAAGTTCATGTCATATTGGCGCCGAAACAGGAAAAATGATTTTGGTTTACCTTGTGTGTCACAAACTTCAAACCACCTCACTGGCTTGAGCTTAGAGATATGTCTATAGACACCAGTTATTCGAACCTATTTGGTCGCCTTCTAAGATCACGCAGGGATTACGATCACGCAGGGATTAACGGTGGCTGCAGCAATTCTTATGTCTTAACCATTGAATGCACAAGGGTTTTTACAAAAAAATATTACAGTGTCAAAATAAAAATACAAACACTGTAAATGGTCATGGTGCAACAATAGTAGTGTATTTTGAACTTTTATCAAATATAAGAGTATCTCCCTTGACTAAATTTAAGGCGTTCCCTACAGTAGCGCTATTTTTTTTACAATGACAAATCACATGATTTATCCGATAAAGGGCTGACATAAAATAAACAACAAACAAGTACAAAAAGTTTATTTATTGACCATATTCATTATTTATCAATTAGAATCAAAGCAATTTATCAAAATATTTGCCCAGAAGCATCAAGTACATGTACTCCACTTAAAATGATAAAGATCTTGTATCTTTAACTGTTGAACAATGTACACGTCAAGTGAAATAAAAATACGCCTCTGAAAGACATCAACAAGATCAGATTAATGTTCTTTACACATGTTACATGTATATGTTTGTTTTTTGAAAACAGATCATATAATATACTCTCTTTGATCAAGCTAAATTTACGTGCAAAAATATCTGGAAAGAGAATATCACGCGAAAACAATGGTAACACATTCTAAATTCTCGGTTTATGAGATATTATTAAAAGCCTTTTGCATAAACTTACCTGAAAAGTTATGCACGCATTACTCATGAACAAATATCATGCAATCCATGCACAAATTATGCTAAAATTGTGCTTCAAGGACGAAAACTATTAGGAAATCACATGAAAATGGCTAGTATGAAAAATACACGTGGAAATAACATAATAACACAAATTTCCATGCAAGCCGTTTTATAAAAAAAAATCATGCTAAATATAAATTACGTTATCGCACGTGTATAAGTTACGAGTGAATCATGCTAGAGTTGCGCGAAAGCCCGTGCGTAAATCATGTGAAAATTAAGCACACATCCCACGATTTGATAATGTCAGGTAGAGCTTGCCTGTTGTTAAGAGCCATACAATAATTCTCTATCCTGGGCTTGCTTTAGGGACCCAAATTATCTAAATTTATTTACGATGCAACTTTTGCTAGAGAAATAACTGGTAGCCTATTTAAACTAATTTCAAACATTAATTATTATATTTTTAGAATTCATTTCTTGACTGTGATATTATATATGTAATTTTACGCTTGTCGTATTTAGATGTTTTATACATTTATTTACAAGCATGTAAACATTGCCATTATTGTTTACGGCAACAGAAATCACAAGTGTACTTTAAAATCTTGAACCTCGAAACTACATTAAGAAAAGCCGGTAAACAATTTTTAGCAAAACATATTTAATATAATTATCTTATAAAATATTTGTTCTAATGAAAAAAAATCTCACGCTATACTCATTCTGAGAAAAATGTTAAAACTTTATATTTGTAGTGTTTCTTCGTAATTATATGTTTTCGGAATTAATCGCAGACGAATGTCAGCGGGTTGGGTTAGGGTTTGGTATGAAGTGTATATTTAGAAAATGTGACCGTTTGATTGCATGTTAGGCAACATTTTATATGTTTTTTTAAATGTCAGGTGTGCATTTAACACGGCATGCAGAGCTAAAGTCATTTTTAGGGATTGACTGTCTAAAATATATAATTATGTACGTCAATAACACAGATTTCTAGACGACAAGACTGCTGTCTTTTCAATTCATAATTTCATTACGTGTACCATAGTTATTTGCAGAAGATTCACAAGAGCGCGTGCACAATATGTACGTCATAGACAGCAGACGGCACTGACGGTGTTGTATATTTTAATAGCACGTTCAGATAAATATCACTGCATTTTGAAAACCGTCTTTTCCGTAAGATTGTACTAACCGCAAGTTATTGTGTTATCAGCGGTTACCAGCGGTTATCAGCGGTTATTTTCTTACCGTAAGACGAGATGATTTGTTTTAATTACAAATAACTCGTCACTTACTTTGAAAGGAAGAGATACAACATTTTATCTTATCTAACGGCGTACCGATACAGTACGAGGTCATATGGCGACTTTCCAGCTTTACTGGTGAGGGAAGACCTCAGGCGCCCTTCTATGCATTATGTCAGCCACGACCGGGCACCTGAATAGAACCACCGAAAGGGTCCTTGGGAGCTTTCTCACATTAGAGAATTCAAAGTCCGTGTCAGGATTCGAACCCGCAACGGTGAAGGGCAAGTCGTTTCAATACAACGACCGTAAACACTCAGCCATGGAATAGGAGTTGCCCTAAATAAAGTGTATTGGTCTACAAAATGTACATATTTCATTAATTATTCACATACATGTATTTAGCAGCACAATAGAAAAAATATCATAAATATCTAGATATTCTTATAAAATATTCGAGAAGAAAGTAATGTTGGTAGAGTTCTTGTTAATTAAGTATGAACATGTTTTATGATTAGTAATAACATTTTGATTTAGAACTCGTTATAATCTACTATAATTAGTAATTAGACAGTTTAGACAGTTTATTTATGTAAACTGTGATATAACATGACAAAAATTAAGTTAAATGCAATTATAAGTGAAAAACGCATCAACACAACTTCTGTATTTTTCACAATTTAAGCAAAATATTGATTAAGTACGGTAATGGTTTAAGTCAATATTGATATGAATCCTTAACAGAGACAAATTTTGTTTACACTTTAAGTGCTTCCCCATACTGAAAGAATTCAAAATCTAGAGAGTAATTGTCACGTATTTTCCTTATATAACTCACATCCACGTCCGAATATGCTTTTATTAAGGCCTTATTTCTTTGCTTTACTGACTCGTCGTGTGTCAAAGGTCGCAGTTTTATTTCCTTTCGAATAACGCTGATTAGATCCGCAGCACGTGAGTATTTTCCTTTGGCGGGAAATTTCGAGCTGTCCCGGATGTAGCCCTGGATTTGAAAAGATTTCCATAATTTCTTAGCAATGTCATTCCACGTTAAACAAGTCTTTTCTATTTTCTGTGACAGCTTTTCGTACACTGTTTCAACAATACTGATGATCGTAGATTTTCCCCGTTTCGCGTGAAGCTGATTGGATAAAACATCGTACACGTGACCCGTAACCTTAACGGCTTTTAGCGCGAGGTCTATATCGTCCGAAAAGCTCTCTTGTTTTATAACTATGACTTTTGGAAGACTGCACAAGTTCGCTAATTTGTTGGCTGACATAATGGGATTATAATGCCCGGAGCCAACACTTCCCCCAGCATCAAAACGATACTTAAGAAACTGTTCAAAGGAAATGTCATAGCGACATAACGTGGGGTCCTCCGTTATAGTTTCTTCGTCGTAAAGTTTAGAATATATGTCCAAACCCACTTCAAAGTTATTGAAAACAAACACTTTGTCAACGTAGGCTGAATACAAGCGTGAGTATGGGTTCCTTCCCATGACGAGGAACGTATAATCTGCTAAAGTATCAACAGCAACTTGGCTTTTGAATGGCATCGCTTCGCCTTCGTGTAAATGGCTCCTTGGTCTTTTAAAAACGTCGGTCGATTCAGATTCTGTGAGAATATGGAACGCCTGAATCATAAATGTCGACCCAACTTTTGGCACAATTTTAGTTGCTAATTTGTACTTCTCCGAGTGTAAAACCATGATTGTAATATTCTTGTTTTGTACTGCATTTTCATAAAATCCATACCTTTCGCACGTGGTTTTGAAATGTGTTATTCTGTTTATCTGTGTAGCCCTGGTTGTAACCAGTTTGTCATTTTTACCCGGCCTACGAAGCTCTGGAACTGAAAAAAGAAATCACAAAGGAAAGGTCAGTGTATAATACGAACATTATGCCTCAGAAACAAATTAGCCGTGTCACGACAAAACCAACATAATGGGTTTGCGACCAGCATGGATCCAGATCAGCCTGCGCATCTGCGCAGTCTGATCAGGATCCATGCTGTTCGCTTACAAACCCTATAACAAGTAGAGAAACTGATAGCGAACATCAGACTGCGCGGATGCGCAGGCTGGTCTGGATCCATGCAGTTCGCTTACAAACCCTATAACAAGTAGAGAAACTGATAGCGAACATCAGACTGTGCGGATGCGCAGGCTGGTCTGGATCTATGCTGGTCGCAAACCCATTCTGTTGGTTTTGGTTGGCTCAAATATAGTTTCCCTTCTTTAGAAAGGGCAAACGTCAGTTTCATAGTGCGTAAATAATGGTTTCAGAGCATGTTAGATGATTTTCACCTGAAGTAAGTGGAGCTGAATGTAATGTTATTTGTTTTGAAATTAGCAAAATGTGAACAAACTAGTAATTTGACTTCCATACAGAATACTAAATCATTATACTTCGACTAATGCCAAAAAAAAAAAAAAAAAAAAAAAAAACAGAAGAAAAAGATGGTTCAGGTATATGGCCAATGAGTAACATTTTCAAAACTATAATAGAACATCAAAAATAAAATGATTTTAAGAAATAAAGATAAAATCTATTGTGAGACACAATGGGCCTTTAACGAGTAATATACGTATGTTTATTGTAAGATTTTTTTGTATGTCGAATAACACGACTACGGCTTGATAGTGACTTGGTTCTGTGTCCATATGTTGTTTTTGTACACGCGATTTACACACAGTTTTAGCTAATTAATCCAACATAATTTCTGAATCATTTTGTTCGTATGTTCGATTGGGTTTTACGTCACACCAACACAGTATGGATCATATGGCGATGTTCCACTGGTGGAGGAAGACCTCAGCTTTCCCACATGTAAATATCCAAAGTCAATGTCAGAATTCGAACACACAGCGGTGACGGCCAAATGGTTTGACTGTCAACGACCTTAACCACTAGGACACGGACGCAGAGAGGCAGGTGCCATTATGTTCAATGTCCGGGATCAATTGTCCCGGAGTAATTTTTATTCTTTGAGCGAAGTTGAAGGACATAGGGCTGGCAATATTTTGTAACAATCATCATTATCATCATCATCATCATCATCATAATCATCATAATCACCATCATTATTATCATCATCATCATCATCATCATCATCATCATCATCATCATCATCATCATTATTTTGATTATTTTGAAAACAATGATAAAAAGTATATAAAAAAACAATAGAATGATACTTACTTGTTAGGTATGTAAAGTTTAGAGATGTATAATTTGTACATGTATGTAGTAGCATATACATCACCACTGATAAGCTCAACAAAACACCACCAAGACAACCAGCTTTACTTGACGATGATATAAAAGGGAAACCCATTTTTCCTTTTCGAAAACAAATGTACTGAAAGAAAAGAGAAACATATCACGCGCTTGTACAAATAGCTTGATCTTTTGTCCATTTCCATTTTATCTTTACGAGCACCTTAAAGGCCCATTATGTCCAAGAAATGCTATTAATTTGATTTCTCAAAAATCTTTCATTTTTCGTATCTTGTTAGAATTTTCCGAAAAATACTCGTTTGCCATATACATGAATTTTTGTGCTACTTTTGTTCTGTTGGAAGTTGGTATAATTATAGTGAACTAATATTTTGTATCGAATCAATATACTACTTCGTTTACATTTTGCTACTTTTGTGTCACATTTCCGCGGGTTCGGCCTTACATTCCTCAGCTGTTAAACATCTTTTTAAAATGCATTAAATTCATTATAGAAACATTGTTAAACAAAAAAATACAGAAAGATACATTCACGCGATTTTTTCTCAAGTTTGATGTTCTTGAAATATTTTGACTCATCTGGACGCATGATGCATCTTAAAATTAAAACATATTTTTATAACTACTTTTATAGACTGATTTTATGAACCTATCAATTATGAATAAATTATACATTATAGCACGCATTTAAATATTCGATCAAACTTCAGTTCTGATCGTATAGTTTACGAGAATTAATATGGAGTATATAACTAAGTTTGAAAAACTCACTCTAGCTTAATATATTGGTTCTCGTCACATCCGCAATAGCACAGTCGGTCAAGTGATTAGCTGATATGACAGAGGTCTATGGTTCGATCCTTAATTTTTCCATTTTTGTTTAGACCTATTTTGTTTTTAATTTTTGAAGTATATTTTAATGAATATGGCCAAGAACTTGCAAAATTGTCTACACGGATATGAAGCAACTTAGAAACTCTGTTTTGTCTCGTTTTCTGTATTGTATTTTACTGCACTGAAATGACTTATATTGATTTTAATTCGAATCAATCTTAAATATTGATTTTTAAAACATGTAATTTAAAAAGAGTATAGACTTTACCAAAGAAAGTTCAAAACATATTAAAAAACAAAAATAACAACATAACTAAAACCAATCATAGCTTAAATAATGTTGAAAATAGTTATAAATTAGAAAAGAAATCACGAACATGTGCGCTCTAACAACACGTAGGGCATTTTCAAATTATAAACCGGTAGTTTACCCTGACAATATAACTAGAAAACACTTCTTACTGTGTACATCTCACGAAATTTACCGAAAATTTATCGAAGATTAATATATTGTGTGCATTGACCGTAAAATCAGGTTAATAAAATTTAAAAAATACAAACAGATCATCCCCAGTAACAACATTGCTATAATTAGATAAATATCTATAGACTATAGTAGATGTTTATTTATCAAGTTTCTGAAAAAGTTTTAAATGAATGAAAACTGATAAAATTGAATATTAAAGGGACTCCCCTGAGTTATTTTTTTTACTTGACGGGACTGGAAGTAATTTTTCGAGATAAGCGTTTCATTTGATGCACGTTTTGACACGGATTTATATTATATATATGTAATATAAATCCGTGGTTTTGATAAAAAGAACTTGTGTGCAAAATTTCAGATCATTCGCTCACTCCGTTTAACCAAAATAATTATTATAATTGTGAAAAAATGACTATAAATTGTAAATCGTTGTAACGCGTTTCACTCAAATCGGGCTAAGAATGGCATAAACATATCAATTGTTTATTTATTTGCGAGCATATTTCTCCGTTATCTTTTGAATATCTTTCTTTTTTAAATGCTCAATATGATCTATGTAAGAAATTAGAATTTTATGTTTTTTAGTACTTTAGAGATCCTTTTGTATTGAAAACAATATACAAAAATAGATAAACTTACATTTAGATTTTAAAATCCCTTTAATGAATATTAACACTCACATCCTTATGATAGCTATGCTTTTTTCAATGACTAATTTCTTTTTTTTTCTTCTCAAACCTTGTTTGGTTAATAGTGAACGTGGAACAATTATCTTAATTGAAAAAATGATTTTCTTAATGTCCCCCGGGATATTCCAGTCGTGTTGTATTTAAATTTACTCGTCATCGATGTTATGTATTATTAACTGATTTAATTTTGATAGTGAAAAAAAATATTTAGCTAACGATCTATACATGCTTGGTTATTATTATCAGTACAAATAAATACATTGCCAGTTATCGCCCTTGGGCATGTTTTACTTAAAACATAGATGCATATCACGTGGTTTAAATTTTGTACAACAGACAAGCGTTAATGAATCTGTGTTTAATTAATATTTTAATGTGGTTCACAATATATAGTGGATGATATGATTGATTGAATGAATGAATGAATGAATGAACGAATGAATGAATAAATAAAATAAATAAATAAATAAATAAATAAATAAATAAATAAATAAATAAATAAATAAATAAATAAATAAATAAATAAATAAATAAATAAATAAATAAATAAATAAATAAAATCAGTTACTGTAATTGAATAAAATGAGAATAAATAATAAAATGAATAAAAACATGAATGAATGAATAAATAGATAAACTAACACATACTTTATATTGGTGAATGCTGATTATTAACAATTTTATTCCAAAACTTTAGATACCTTTCCATAGACTGCACAATTAGGTTTTTTTACACCAAGTAAGTATTTATAAAATTTTATTTTGAGTTAATCAATATCTTGATATATTTCCCATAGATAGAAAATATTATTTCCTCCACGGGAGAGCATAACATATTAACATAAGACACAGCTAACAAAAAAACATGAGATTGAAAAAAAATACATATGTACCTAAATATTACAAATTTACAGAATGAATAGAATTTATTATTATGTATAATATTATGTATAAGCTGCAGAATATTTAATATGCTTATAAAGATGTTATCTACTAACAATAGTAGAGTATCAGCAATAAATAAATCAATAAATCAATAAATCAATTAATCAATAAAATAAATAAATAAATAAATAAATAAATAAATAAATGAATAAATACATAAATAAATACATAAATGCATAAATAAATAAAAAAATAAATAAATAAATAAATAAGTAAATAAATAAATAAATAAATAAATAAATAAATAAATAAATAAATAAATAAATAAATAAATAAATAAATAAATAAATAAATAAATAAATTAAAACGTAAGTGAGTGAGTGAGTGAGTGAGTGAGTGAGTGTGTAGGTAGGTAGGTAGGTAGGTAGGTTATTTGTTTTCTACGATGGTATATATCTTCATGTGATAAAGATATAATTATTATTCCAAATGTTCCAATAAGAAATGAATGCATGTAATTTATTGATTGAATATAATGTGCACAAATATTTGCAGTACACATTTTACATATTCTTTGATGTTTGAAAATTGTTTTATTTGCATAATTATATACATATATAACTTTTTGCAAGTGTGGTATACACACAGTAACAATATCAATCACAAAACATACAGGATCTTTAAATATAAGACGAATTATTCCCTCTTCTTCGAATATAATAAAGGTTTGAAGCATTGGGACCCGAGTTACCCTCTTCTGTTTATGTTCTGCGATGTATATCAATACCGACTTAGGAGTATTTTCTCTAAAGATGAACTTAAGCTATTCTTAATACTTTTCGCAGATTCCTAAGTTCCCGCAGAGTTTACAGTCGATGATATTTGGTGTTAAAATAAACTGTCTTTGGGGATTGAAGATAAATACTTAGAAAACAAACGCAATGATATTCGAAAAGGGCAGGCATACACGCCATGATTTTTATGTTAACGACACCCTCATTGAACTGGTGGATTCATTCAAATATTTGGGTATAACTTTGTTAAAGAACGGAAACTGGTATAAAACTCAGAAATATATCGCTGATGCTTTTTATAACATTTTTACCATATCTAATAATATTGAGTTGTTTGTTTCTGTTTCTCAGAAATGTAGAAGTCTTTATTCATTCGTATGCTCAATCCTTCACTTTGGATCAGAGTTTACCGGGAATGCATAAAGAACGCGATGTTGAAAAGATACATACAACATTGTTGAGATGAATTTCTGCGTTCGAAAATCAAGTAATATCTCGGCGCTATACGGTGATATAGGCCGTCACCCTTTTCTGTGATGACATAAATTAAGATGATTAAGGTTTGGGTAAAAAATTAATAAGCTTGACGACACAGATGTTGTTCAATGCTTTAAAAGCAAGATGTTGATTCTGGGAATACATATAACTGGGCTTTTAACATAAAAACATTTTGACAACCCATGGTTTAGCGTATGTATGGATCAGCCGGTTTGATAAAGATATCCCTTTTGTTATTATCAAACAAAGAATTAAAGATACGTTTTTACAGACTTGGTATACTGAAATAAACAATTATAGTCGCCTGCAAATGTATAGCATTTTAAAACATGATTTTAAATGTGAAAGATATTTTGATTTAATCACAGACAAAAATCATATACTTGCTCTTACTAAATTTAGAACGTTATGTGTAGAATCTGGTCGATATGAAAACAGAGAATATGTAAATCTTATTTTATGAAAGAACTCGAAACAGAGTATCATTTTCTGTTAGTCCGTACGTTATAGAGAATTGAGGAAAAAGGTTGTTTTAACCCTTTTATTGTTATTGGCCGTCTGTTATCAACTTTGATATCTCATGTCTTCTAATTCAAAGAAAACTATATTTGTGCTTATTCTAAATTCATATATTTAGCAAGGAGACAATGAATTTCTTAATATCTCTTCTAATAATACCTGAAAGTGAAATGTTGTATTTGAACCACAATCTTTTGTTTTAGAGGTTTTGCGTTTGCATGTAAATCTTTTATAAAGAACTGACTTGCAACCGTGAACATTACTTTTAGTCTAACGGACTTTAGTGTTCTTCATGTCTTTATATTTCAGGAATGATAGGATAAGTGAAATGCAGACTAATAAGAATATTGTAGGTTGGAGTCTGTTTATCTGAAACTTAAGCATGCAAGCGCAATATATTAAACGAATTAAACATATTAAATATTGAGTATTGAACATAACATTCCATTAATCATCTTATGTTTGTTGTAAAATCCTTGTTTTTATCTCCAAGATCTCCAAACGTTGTATATGTTACAATTTATACTTGTTATAATCATTGTACTGTGCTTTATACAAAAGTTATTGACAGAGTACATTTCATTATTGACGAAAAGTTTATCATATGTAGACTTGCTGGTAACCCAGCTTCACGTGTTTTCTTCAGAGACGGGTAGAGTAGTCTCCGTCGCTGCTGGACCGGCGCTCACACTGTGATTTATTCTAGTACTTCATGTTTTATTTCAAGCTTGTCTTTATGATAGTTAATTTCACAACAATCGGGCATTTTTTTCCGACTCCATCCACACTGTCTATTCACAAGGTGTTGTGTGCGTCTACAAAAAAAAAAAAAAAAAAAAAAAAAATAATAATAATAAAAAAAATAAATACAATTTAATGAATAAATAAATAAATAACTAACTTCAAAGACATAAACAAGAAACATGGAAAAAAGAAAGAAATAACAAAACAACGCTTACTTGTTTTTATTTTATTTCCTCATATTTAAAGTAATGTTATCTCACAAGTTACAGTGGTGATGATACAGACATCGTAAAATAACTAACTTTAAAGTGTTGGAAAAAAACAACATCCCTTCAAACACCTTAAAAACAAACAAACAAACAAAAATAAATAATTCAATTTGGAAAAATAGTCTTACATTAAGCGTTTTGTGATATCAAGAATATTTTACAATAGCAACACAATTTTTGGTATCTTTTAAAAAGACATATCATTATTCAATGCCATCGTTGAAATTTGATTAATGCGTCCTTGATAAACATTCTGTCTATGATTTCATTATTTAACAGGAAATCTAATTTTAGATTTGAAATGTGCAACAGGTCAGGCGTTCTATAATGCTGATACAACAACAGCAACAGCAACAACAACAACAACAACAACAACAAAAACACCCTCTGTATTTGTAAACATTATTGAATGTTATTCAAAGAGGACTGCTTTAAAATGTCACAAACATGACTCACGCCTAGTTGTTAACCTAGTCGAGGGCGGTATCATAGGGGCTGGACACAATCGTCACAAACATGACTTCCGCCTAGTTGTTACGCTAGTCGAAGGCGGTATCCCAGGGGCTGGACACAATCGTCACAAACATGACTCACGCCTAGTTGTTACCCTAGTCGAAGGCGGTATCATAGGGGCTGGACACAATCGTCACAAACATGACTCACGCCTAGTTGTTACCCTAGTCGAGGGCGGTATCCCAGGGGCTGGACACAATCGTCACAAGCATGACTCCCGCCTAGTTGTTACCCTAGTCGAGGGCGGTATCATAGGGGCTGGACACAATCGTCACAAACATGACTCACGCCTAGTTGTTACCCTAGTCGAGGGCGGTATCCCAGGGGCTGGACACAATCGTCACAAACATGACTCACGCCTAGTTGTTACCCTAGTCGAGGGCGGTATCATAGGGGCTGGACACAATCGTCACAAACATGACTTCCGCCTAGTTGTTACCCTAGTCGAGGGCGGTATCCCAGGGGCTGGACACAATCGTCACAAACATGACTCACGCCTAGTTGTTACCCTAGTCGAGGGCAGTATCATAGGGGCTGGACACAATCGTCACAAACATGACTCACGCCTAGTTGTTACCCTAGTCGAGGGCAGTATCATAGGGGCTGGACACAATCGTCACAAACATGACTCACGCCTAGTTGTTACCCTAGTCGAGGGCAGTATCATAGGGGCTGGACACAATCGTCACAAACATGACTCACGCCTAGTTGTTACCCTAGTCGAGGGCAGTATCATAGGGGCTGGACACAATCGTCACAAACATGACTTCCGCCTAGTTGTTACCCTAGTCGAGGGCGGTATCCCAGGGGCTGGACACAATCGTCACAAACATGACTCACGCCTAGTTGTTACCCTAGTCGAGGGCAGTATCATAGGGGCTGGACACAATCGTCACAAACATGACTCACGCCTAGTTGTTACCCTAGTCGAGGGCAGTATCATAGGGGCTGGACACAACCGTCACAAACATGACTCACGCCTAGTTGTTACCCTAGTCGAGGGCGGTATCATAGGGGCTGGACACAACCGTCACAAACATGACTCACGCCTAGTTGTTACCCTAGTCGAGGGCGGTATCCCAGGGGCTGGACACAACCGTCACAAACATGACTCACGCCTAGTTGTTACCCTAGTCGAGGGCAGTATCATAGGGGCTGGGCACAACCGAAACATCTCGACCATGTATATATCTGACATGCAATTTCGGTTAAGTAATGATTGGAAAATATATATATGTTTGCAAATCATAATCAATTATAAAAAGCGCAAGTTGATGTTCAGTTAATAAAGGCATAACAATAATAGATGTTTCCTTATTCAGAAAGGGCAAACATAAGTTTAAAACTTTAGATAATGGTTTTAGAGCACAGGTTAGATATAAAATACATGAACAAGGTAGCGCTGAATGTGAAATTATCTGTCATAAATGTAGCAAAAATGCAAACAAAATAGTATTTTGACATCCATACAAAATACTAAATCACTAAAGATGTATTTATCCCACAATGCAACAGACGCAAGTTATGATTCAGGTAATTCGGAAATTAGTAACTTCTGGAAACAATGACAGGACAGCGAATACAAAAAGCTTTTTAAGAATAAAAATAAAAACATCCAAATTAATGTCAACAGGTAAACATTTTGTACTTTGGAACTCTACAAGCATGAATATGACTAGTAGTTAAATAATGTATTTATTACTTTAAATTTATACTTTTAAGTTTTCTTAATTTACGTGGACATCACACGATAAATTTATAATGAAATAAACATAACTAACGACTCTCAGATTGTACTTAGTTTAGATTTACATGTTAAGTTTCTTAGCGTAGGTTAGACCGTTCTGTTTAAATACTATATTTTATCTGCAAGGTTCTATTCCGAAGATTGCCGGAAATGGCCGAAGAAAGTTGCGATGATTGAGGCTGAACATCGTTTGAAAAGCGTTACTTGAACATTTATATCGTTTGTGTATCGATACTCGCACATTATAGACACACAACAGAAGCGTTTTCGTATTGCTTTGCCATTTTTGTCCTTGAAAAGAAGCAAAAAAGAAAAAAAAAATGTTACTACGACATTGAATGAAATGTACTTTACACGAGCAAAAGCTGTCGCCATTTATCTTCGCGGAAGCGTGTCAAAATTGTCATCACATTAGCCATGTGTTACATGTGGAGATAGAAGAATTACATTAATGAAAATAGAATTCCTGGAAAATAAAATAACATCTGTTGATCTTACGTAAGCTGTGAAAGTAAACTTAGTCCATGAAAGCTCCCGCTCTGAAAATATCCGCAATGCAGGACCATATAAAAGACTCCCAGTCGGTCATCTTACATCAAAGGGAGAAAGGGAGGAGGAAGATTGACGGCGAGGTTGAGAAGAAGGGGTGCACTTTGGGGAAGGAGGGAAAAGGAAACTGTTGAGGCGAAGTACGAGGAATTGATAAAATTCTAACTATAAAAATGTAAGGACGAGAATGAGAATAATGTCATAGCTTTATTTATCTCTTAAGTTGGACTTTCTTTAGAAAAAAAAAGAGTTTGTTTGAATACTTCATGTGTATTATAAAAAAAGCATTATTCAAGACTAAATATAACCAATATTTTAAAAACTGAAGGTCTGTACATCAAGTATCTAGCATACTTAAATAGATTGTGGAATAGCTTTTTACGTTATTTCAGATCGACCATCTTCATTAAATTATTTTGATAGCGTGATTGAACACTTTGATGTGTATTTCACTAATTAGTTCCTACAGATAAGTCTCCTTTCAATACGATCGATTTGGTTTTACCTTAGAAAAATAATATAACAGGCCTTAAAGGCAGCATTTGATCTTATATTATGCTGTAAAGATAAGCGAATAACGAATTATAATCAAGCAACGTAAGATAAATATTAAATTAATGTAGTGAACCATATTTTATAGTGTTTTTGTCTAATTTACCTACACTTGCATACGAAACTTTAAGACAACTACTATACTAGAAACATGTTAAATAAAATATTTGATTTTTGCAGCTGTTAAAGTCGCATATTTTGTAAACTTCTACTTAAAGAGTCAGTGTTAAAATGAATCGATGTTAAAGAACCGATGCTAAAAAGATTAGATGATGAAAATTCGAGTAAAAAAATCAGTGTACAACGTAAAAGGCAGTCGTGTGATAAAAACACAGTAGTGTATTTATAACCAGTGTAAAAATAATCAGTGTAAAAACAATCAGTGTTAATTAAGTGTAAACAGAATCAGTGTAATAAGAATAACAGAATCAGTGTAAAAATGAATCAGATTTAGATCCACGTAAGAAAAAAATCAGAGTTACAAAACATCAATAAAAAACAGTGCAAAAAAGAAGCATTGTACGTAAGTGTAAAAATCAGTGTAATACAAAATCAATGTAAAAATAAATCAGTGTAAAAAGAATAAGTGAGTGTAAAATAATCAGTGTAATTAGAATAAACGAATCAGTATAACAATGCGTAATAAAACACTTATAGACGATCGATACAGTTTTCAAATAGACATTTAGGCAAAATAGAATTCTAAAACAGTAGCTTGGAAAAAAATCAAATGAAAGGGCAGGTAACTGAACTCGAGATCGACGACTACCACATTATTGTTCGCTTATAATGCTTCTATTTAACATCCAAATATCTTACAGGAAGTTTAGATAAATTCTACAGTAACAGCTTGTTGTTTCTGCGTATATCTTCATGAAAATTGTAATAAAGATCTTTAAACGTTATTTTACTAATTAGCTAGCGTTGATAAACGTTTTTATTACATTCTAAGAAGAGAATACTACTCATAACAAGAGCTGTCGGTAGGACAGCACACTCGACTATTCTAAGTGCTTGATAGTAAAAGAGCCTTGATAATGTTAAATTTTTTAAGTTCACAAAAGGGCTAATTTTTTTTTATAAATTCATGTTATAGGCCTTAGAGAGAGTCTAATTATACAGTATTGGATTGACTATTCGGAAGGAAATGTCACAAGGGTGTTTAATTGAGTATAATAATACTAATTACCTATGAATACATAAATTTGACAGAAAAGGTACAAAGGCTTGTTATTAAGATGTTTTATCAAGTAAATCACTGCTTTATTATTATGAATGCATAAAATTGTCCCAAAAATGGCACAAACCCTTCAGTAGTTATTGAGATAACAGCTTACAAGCAAAACTATACCATGAATTTCTAAGTTGAAAAAGGGGAGAAAAATCAGCCTCGACTATTCTAAGTGCTTGATAGTAAAAGAGCCTTGATAATGTTAAATTTTTTAAGTTCACAAAAGGGCTAATTTTTTTTTATAAATTCATGTTATAGGCCTTAGAGAGAGTCTAATTATACAGTATTGGATTGACTATTCGGAAGGAAATGTCACAAGGGTGTTTAATTGAGTATAATAATACTAATTACCTATGAATACATAAATTTGACAGAAAAGGTACAAAGGCTTGTTATTAAGATGTTTTATCAAGTAAATCACTGCTTTATTATTATGAATGCATAAAATTGTCCCAAAAATGGCACAAACCCTTCAGTAGTTATTGAGATAACAGCTTACAAGCAAAACTTTACCATGAATTTCTAAGTTGAAAAAGGGGAGAAAAATCAGCCTAAATGCAAGATAAAATTAAGGATCTTTGTCAGTGACCTACAATTATGACCCTAAATGCATATGTGAAGTTTTAAATAAATATCTTTAATAGTTATTGAGATATGTAAAACTTGCATGTAAACATTAACCAAGAGACTAAGTAGAAAAGGGGATATGAATCAGCCTTAATGCAAGATAGAGTTATGGAACTTGGTCAGTGACATACAATTATGACCCTCCAATTATGACCCTAAGTGCATGTGTAAAGTGTCAAGTAAATATCTTTGAAGACCTTTCACCTTTAACCAAAATTTCTAAGTTTCAAAGGGGCAAATAATTCTGCAAATATTGCAGGCAGAGTTATGCAATTTTGCAAACTAATGTACATTGTTACTATAAAAAAAGTATTTTAAATTTCAATTGAATATCTCAAGCAATAATTGAGATATTTGACTTTACAAAAAACTTTAACCAAAATTTCTAAGTTAAAAAGGGGCATAATTCTGTCAATATTGTAGGCAGAGTTATCCAACTTGTCAATCTGATGTACCTTGTTACTATAAATAAGTATTGTAAGTTTCAATTGAATATCTCAAGCAATAATTGAGATATTTGACTTTACAAAAAACTTTAACAAAAATTTCTAAGTTCCAAAGGGGCATAATTCTGTCAATATTGTAGGCAGAGTTATCCAACTTGTCAATCTGATGTACCTTGTTACTATAAATAAGTATTGTAAGTTTCAATTGAATATCTCAAGCAATAATTGAGATATTTGACTTTACAAAAAACTTTAACCAAAATTTCTAAGTTAAAAAGGGGCATAATTATGTCAATATTGTAGGCAGAGTTATCCAACTTGTCAATCTGATGTACCTTGTTACTATAAATAAGCATTGTAAGTTTCAATTGAATATCTCAAGCAATAATTGAGATATTTGACTTTACAAAAAACTTTAACCAAAATTTCTAAGTTAAAAAGGGGCATAATTCTGTCAATATTGTAGGCAGAGTTATCCAACTTGTCAATCTGATGTACCTTGTTACTATAAATAAGTATTGTAAGTTTCAATTGAATATCTCAAGTAATAATTGAGATATTTGACTTTACAAAAAACTTTAACCAACGCAGACGCCGACGCGGACGCTGACGCCGACGCCGACGCCGACGCCGGGGCGACTACAATAGCTCTCATATTCTTCGAATAGTCGAGCTAAAAATGACAATATATCAGACCTTGTGGAACAGTTATTGATAATACTCTATATTGTAATGATGCTAGTTTGATACGCAAGAATAGATCCCGATATCGTCATCTTAGTGCAATAAATTGTAGAAGGGCTTAACCCTTTACTGCACTCAAGTGACGATATGCTCTGTTTAAGTTAATGAACAGAGACTAATTTATTATCTTTAGCGGCATTTTTTAACACGTGATAAATGACCGCTAATCACCTTCCAATTTTGTTTTGATTTCACATTAAGCGGTTTCGCTTTGGATATATTGAATGTAAAATATAAAAGGCTGACTTTCTGCAAAAACTTTTGTAATGGTAGATATTATTTAGCGCGTAGTGTCTTTCGTTTCTTTAAAACGTAGATGGGGAAACGAATCGTTCGCTTTACTAAGTAACATATAGAAAGCAAACCGGTAGATAAAAGAGGTATCGAGAGGTCGGTAGATAAGAGGTATTGAGAGGTCGGTAGATAAGAGGTATCGAGAGGTCGGTAGATAAAAGAGGTATTGAGAGGTCGGTAGATAAGAGGTATCGAGAGGTCGGTAGATAAGAGGTATTGAGAGGTCGGTAGATAAGAGGTATCGAGAGGTCGGTAGATAATAGGTATCGAGAGGTCGGTATATAAGAGGTATCGAAAAGTCGGTAGATAAGAAGTATCGAGAGGTCGGTAGATAAGAGGTATTGAGAGGTCGGTAGATAAGAGGTATTGAGAGGTCGGTAGATAAGAGGTATTGAGAGGTCGGTAGATAAGAGGTATTGAGAGGTCGGTAGATAAGAGGTATCGAGAGGTCGGTAGATAAGAGGTATCGAGAGGTCGGTAGATAAGAGGTATTGAGAGGTCGGTAGATAAGAGGTATCGAGAGGTCGGTAGATAAGAGGTATCGAGAGGTCGGTAGATAAGAGGTATCGAGAGGTTTCCTGTTAGTTAGTTTTCCAGGCCGTAACATTTGAATATATATAATTTATGACCTGTATAGAAAGAAACCTAATTCATTAGATGGAGACATTTATCTATCTAATTTACTTATTTTTGTTGTCTGCCAGTGTCATGCATAATTCAAAACCTTCGATGCCATCGTATGTTTTTTAATTACTTACTTACCTTTTGTTTGTTTATAGGATCACACGGTGTTTTTAATGGAATGATGCATGTTTCTTGATAAATGCCGTATGTACACATTTGCAAATGATTCTTAATACAAAACTTTGTTTTATAAATTTTTACATGCCGATTTCTGCCAGAACTGGTGTTAGGGGGCGTGCACATTAACTTGAACTTACTGAACTAGTACCGTCAAATCGAGTACATAAATGTGTGAAACAAGAACACCCCATGCACCCATGCTATCTGTATGACCTGTAGTGTCCGCTTGTCAGTCTGGAAAAAAAAGAAAAATTCCTAATATTAAGAATGGTTTATCCAGATTGCTTCAAAGATTAACAAGATCTTTTGAGAAAGGGTAAAAAATAATAATAAAACTACCACAATTTTCAACAAAGACTTGATTTATAGCGTATTTATATCCTCGTTAAAAATAATTTTATGACTAACAAGTCCTGCAATATTTTTTAATATAGATTTTGTTTTAAGATGTTGACGAAAATGGTAGCAAGTTTATGAACTATCTCTTGAATTCTTGATGCTTTTATGTTCTGCATATATTAATATTTACATAATAGACAGACACTATGTCTTTCGTTTTATCATTTTAAGATTTCTTTACATGTATGTAGATCTTTTTAAATGTGCAACTGATGAGGTTGCATGAGGTCAACTTGAATTCAATTTGTTAAAACAGAGAATGACAAATCCTTAACATTATTACTTACATACTATATATGTTATAGCTATTGACGAATGCAAGAATAAAATTGCTTGAAGTAACAAGACAACATTTAAATTAAAGTTTTAAGTTAATTCTACTAACAGCTCGATTAATAACTAAACAGTCTGGATTTCTGGGAGTGATAGTCATATCTAAACATAAATATTTCAAATTGCAGAAAAATCTAATATTAAAATAATAAAATGCTTTGTCTATTTCAATACAAACATTTTGAGTTACCTAAGAATCACACATTTAAAGATTTAAAGATATCAATGTACAAGAAGCTTTGCGCTCATTACACAGTTTTCAAAGTGGCTGGTTCCATGAAGGGTTTTCGAGACGGTGTCTATAACAAAACAAAGTTACCACTTCAGTTGTTACATCAACTACTTTATTAATGAACTGAAATAATTAACGGACAATAAAAGCTACGACTGAAAATGCGTCTTAAAAATAGAATTCTATCCAGCGCAAAATAAGAATAATTACACCTGGTAATGATAAAACAGAAGAGGATATTATTTTCTGGTAGTACACGCAAGAATAATCTTTTCATTATAAACATTCAGGATTTACTTCATCAATTCCAGTCAATTTAATAGGGTTGTCATACCACGTGGTATAACTATGACGTTATTTTTAAAGGACTGTCTAGCCAAATTTCGTTTTGGCTTATTAAATATTAAATATGAATCACATTTTATTTCTCTCATGTATTAAGAATTACTTAATTTATTTTGATTAAGTAGTTTGTATGGTAATCAAAATATTGGTTCGTTTACAGATTGCAGCCTTTATCACATATTATTCAATATTAACACTCATGTGATTAGCATCTTACAGTATAATAAAACAGATATTCACTACGTATTATAAAACAGATATTCATTTCGGAAACTTAAAGTGCCTTTAAGAAACAAATTACAACATTTTTTTGCCAATTCCGAGGCTGTAATTTATTGTTTTCATTCAAAAATTTAAATCATAAAGTGCATGCGTTAAGCAGTAAGTATTCAATCAAGTATAAAAAATATTGTATCCAGTTTAAGAATTCACGACAAGCTATAAGTTCAATTAAAACTCCTTGTAACTGTTCATATCTAGTGAACTTAATTCGCAATATTTATACGTCTTTAAAATATTCAAAATATTCTGAAAATGATATATGGCTTCCATTACGCCTTCATTTATATTTATTTTCCAGGAAGTGCATTATAACACGAATCATTTCTCAAATATTGAATTGTCGCAAACTTCACGCAGACGCTACATGTTGCATACATTTAGCTTAATGATATTTGTGATAAATTTTCAGCGGAAACATTCTTATTGACATCCTATGAAATAGAATTAATTCTAAACAATATTTGTGATAAATTTTCAGCCGGAAACTTCCTGATTTCATAGTAACTTCCTGTGAAATAAAACAGAGTTAAAGAAACACTTTCTACTTATTTACTTCTCTTAGCAAAATGTTAAGTACACAGTAAAGTAAAGAGATAACGAGGCAAGGGGACTCTTACAGATTGCTTATAAAAATGAAGAAAGTAGCATGATTACTTGTCGATGAATAATAAACGTATGGGCTCGTATGTTCTTTGACGACCGTGCCGAATGCAAGCTACATTTTAATATATGAAACAAAACAAAATAATAGAATTGTATTTCAATATGATCTTTATATAAACCAAATGATGATTCAGAATTTTTTATTAGACTACTCTTCTTCTGCACTCGCAATAAAAGTTTGTCTTCACAAAAGAAATTGAGTTAGTGGCAAAGGGTGTTCACTGTAGCTTGGATCCGGACTTGCTAAATAGAGTACATACATGTATCATCAAACAAGTACACCCCATACACCCATGTCATCTGATCATGGCCTGCACTGTTTGCTTATCAGTTTTTATATATTTTGAAAACTTCCCTAAAGTTAAGAAGGGTTTGTAAGATTGACAAGACCATTTTAGAAAGGGTAAAATAAATATTAAAACTACCACAATGTTCAACAAAGACTTAATTTATAGCGCATGTCTATCTGCATTAAAATATTTGTATGACTAACAAATCATGCGATATCTCCTAATATAGATTTTGTTTTACAATCTTGACGGAAATAGTAGAAAGGTAATGAACTATTTCTTGAATTATTGATGCTTTTTTATGTTCTGCATATATTAATATTTACATAATAGACAGACACTATGTATTTCATTTTATCATTTTAAGATTTCTTTACATGCATGTAGATCTTTTAAATGTGCAACTGATGAGGTTTGCATGAAGTCAACTCGAAGTTAAATCAGAGAATGATGAATTCATAACCCTATCTTACGGATGGAAGAATATTACACAACGTAACTTTTAATGTTTTCTGAAGCAACAGGTAGATTGAACTCAATGTCTAAGATCAAATTTCATGGTGGATTTTGCTTTGCCGGAAAATCAAAACCTTTTACCTCTGCATTACAAATCCGACGATGGTTTACAAATACGCGTGGCGCATCGGCGGCGTTAACTTGTTTATAATTTTGTAACGATTAGAATTTTAGTACAGTTTTTACATAATTATCTCCCTCTGAACCCCCGGACTTAGGATGTTCCTTTTCAATTAATACTGTAAACTAAGACTTCTTTAGTTCTCGACGCAATTATTTCATGCATAGTTTATGTTTTCTTTTCGACGGCAACCTCATATTTGGCAAGGTTCATAACTCTAGCATTAGTTTAATGGTGTAACAAGGTTCATAACTCTAGCATTAGTTTAATGGTGTAACAAGGTTTATAACTCTAGCATTAGTTTAATGGTGTAAAAAAAGTTCATAACTCTAGCATTAGTTTAATGGTGTAACAAGGTTTATAACTCTAGCATTAGTTTAATGGTGTAACTAGGTTCATAACTCTAGCATTAGTTTAATGGTGTAATAAGGTTCATAACTGTAGTTCATAACTCTAGCATTGGTTTGATGGTGTAACAAGGTTCATAAATCTAGCATTAGTTTAATGATGTAACAAGGTTCATAACTCTAGTTCATAACTCTAGCATTAGTTTAATGGTGTAACAAGGTTCATAACCCTAGCATTAGTTTAATGGTGTAACATGGTTCATAACTCTAGCATTAGTTTAATGGTGTAACAAGGTTCATAACTCTAGCATTAGTTTAATGGTGTAACCATGTACAGATAACAATAGCTATTCCCTTTTTGTCCCGATAATTTAGCGGATAATATATTTATATGATGTTAACCGTAAGATTTTTAATAAACAAATAAAAGTACAAACTTAAATATACGTATACATTATTACTTACAAAAATATGTATATTGTAGCTTTTAATCAACTCAAAATAAAAAACTTCTAACTCTAACTTGGCACATTTTGATTAAAGTTTCAAGATTATTATAATAACATTGATACTTAAATAGTATTTATGCTATAGCTATTAATCAACTCCAGAATGAAATAACAAGGCAACAGTGAGATTAATTTTAAAATTTATTCAAATAATATCTCTTTTAATTACATAAAAGTCTTGATTTCTGGGAATGATAGTCATATATATCGAAACGTAAACATTTCAAATTGCAAAGAAACCAAATATCAAAATAATAAAGGACAATGCATAATAAATTATGTCAACATAAATACTTTGGGTAACGCAGAAATTACTCATTTAAAGATGCGTGTATATAATGAACATCCCGATTTACCAAATTGATATCATTTTTATGGTAAACAGTCATTGATGTCACGAAAGAGGGGACAATTTATTTCTTATGTCATTTATATTAATGGAAACTTGACTGCGGTGTCATATGTGTTATTGTTTTAAGGATAAGTTTGTTTTTGTTGAAGTAGGTTTTTTTATACATAATTGTGTATAATTATATAGGACTGAGGTGGCAGTGAGAATTGAAGTGTCGGCATGACGGGTTATCATTAATTAAATTTTCAATATTACTCACGTTTTCACTTCAA
The DNA here is from genome assembly GCF_026571515.1 of Ruditapes philippinarum. NCBI lineage: Eukaryota > Metazoa > Mollusca > Bivalvia > Venerida > Veneridae > Ruditapes > Ruditapes philippinarum. Next base: position 42,829 of record NW_026863493.1, read on the forward strand.
ATGTAAGGCTAATAATAAGTTCAGCACAGCGTTATGAACATAAAACAAGGCCATTATGCAAAAAGTACGGTCTTTATGAGAAAACCTGGCTATTATGAAATTTTAGAATTTTGATTGGCTCCCCAGCTCGGCCATTATAAATCTGCTATTTTCAATGCAAAAGTCGCCGTTTTGAATTGCTGCAAGGTAGGTTTCCGAGACATTTTTAAAACATGAATATAATTTGCTCTACCTCACACAAACGGAATTTTCATTAGTTATTTTTTGTTCACTAAGTAATTAACCTTTTTAGTTAATGTGTAGTAGTTAATGAAATTGTCAAAAATTAAGTGTTTTCATAATGGCCTTGTTATTGGGTTGAAGACTGTCATATTGGCCTGAGGCCGAATTATGAAAACACTTAATTATAAACATTATATTAACTTGTCGGACTAGTAATACAAAGTCCACAAGTCGCTTAGGTTATTTAAAACCAGGTCAGGGGCAAGCTGTTGTATAATTGAGCAGGAAGCTTTGTTTTTTAAGTGGTTGGTTCCATGAAGAAATTCAAGACTGTATCTATAACAAAACAAGGATATCACTTGAAAAATTTACATGATTTGTTACATCGACTACTTTATTAATGAACTGAAATAATGTCACAGAAAAAAGAGTGTTACACGAAGTTTGGATGAATAGGCTTAAATGATTTAAATTGCTTTAAACTATATTCAAATTTATGTTAGATTGCGTTAACATTCACAGTTAAGAACACGTTAATTAACAGACCTATTAGCTACGACTGATAAGTTCGTCTTAAAAAAAAATTCTTCCCAAAGCAGAATATGAATACTTACACCTTGTAACGATATAACACATTCGGATATTAACGTCGGTCATAAAGGTTGGTTCAGAACACGCAGGAAACAACTTTTCATTTCAAGATAATGATTCAGAATTTACTTCATCATTTCCAATTTCCTACGCAGTGATCTCCCCTTACCGGATTAGATCTCTGCCATCACAACAATTTCGTCAAGATTTTTGACGATATGATTTTTTTCAATTTTTATATTTATTTTAAAAAGTAAACATGGTTTTGCTAATGTTTCAAAACCAGTTGGTGTTAAATGTGAACTAAAATAAAAAATAATTTTGGAAACATAAATATTATGAAACTAATTTTTGAAAATTTTTATTTCCAAAACAATGTGTGAAATCACACTCTCGAAAGAGAAATCATTCAAGTAATTATTAATGTCGATTCTACGCTTTACAAAAATCAATTTTTTCAATCATATCGACATATTTGAGACCAGAGTTCAAGTTTTAATCTCGCTGTTTGTTACAGATAAATCATTTTTTCAACGATTTCATTAGCGTATACGCCATTTTAAATTTTTTTTTATAAAGTGCATGCGTTAAGCAGTAAGTATTCAATCAAGTATAAAAAATATTGTATCCAGTTTAAGAATTCACGACAAGCTATAAGCTCAACTAAAACTCCTTGTTTTCGTGTAACTGTTCATACCTAGTGAACTTAATTTGCAATATTTATACGTCTTTAAAATATTCCAAATTTTCTGAAAATGATATATGGTTTCCATTACGCCTTTATTTATATTTAGTTTCCAGGAAATGCATTAAAACATCAATCATTTTTCAAATATTAGATCGTCGTAAACTTCTCATAGCCACTAATTATGCATATCTTATGCTTAATTATATTTGTGATAAATTTTCAGCCGGAAACTTTCTAATTTCTTGTTGGCATCCCTTAACAAAACTAATGCTTGACAATATTTGTGCTAAATTTTCAGCCGGAAACGTTCTGATTTCTTGGTAACTTCCTGTGAAATAAAACAGGGATAGAGTGACACTTTCTCCTTATTTACTTCTCTTAGCAAAATGTTAAGTATAAAGTAAAGTAAAGAGATCACAAGGCAAGGAAACTGTCACAGATTGCTTATAAAATGAAGAAAGTAGCATGATTACTTGTCGATGAATTATAAACGTATGGGCTCGTATGTTCTTTGACGACCGTGCGGAATGCAAGCTAACTTTTGATATCTGAAACAAAGCAAAACAATAGATATATGATCTTTATTCAAACATAATGATGATTCAGGAAATTTTATTACACCTCTCTTCTTCTGCATCTGCACTAATTTTTTTCTACACTGAGCAAAATATTAAAAAATATTGAATAGCTAAGCAAACTTAAATTTTGAGAGGTGATTACATATAGCTATCTAAAAGTAATAAATAAAGAACATGATTATCAACAACAACAAAAAAACAAACAGATATGGTTATACAGTGTAAATGAAGTACTCCAAAAGAACCAAACGTGAAAAAAGAACGGAGCTAAACATTTCACAAACATATATCTGACATGTTTGACAATCTTCAAAATCAATTATGGAATTTCCTATAGAATTTAAGGGGTTTGAACGCGGCATAGAGAAGGTTTGTGGAAACCTTAAATGTCGCAAAATCTATATCACATTACTGAAATAAAAAAAATGTCACATGAAAATATTGTCAGACTTTATTCATCGAAGTCCATCACTTGTCATATGCAAAAATAACTGAGACTTCATGTCTACTATGAAGTACGACAATGACACTCACATGGTTATAATGTGCATAATTATGGTGCATTAGCACTCTCTAGATATTATTAAGTGTATATATGTCTGTAATTTTCCATCCCTAATCTTAAGTTCAATACTCGGGAAATATGATAAATTAGGTTCCTGAAGAACTACATTTTGTCTGTTGATTGTAATTTATTAAACCGATTTTAGCCAGATACCATTTTTATTCAACAATGTCAGTCATATTTTATCTACATGTAAGTGCATGCACATCGATGCTGTAACATATGTTTGACATATCTACTAATATATTAACTTAATTAAGTTTTCTTTCGACGCTCGGCTGGTTCCGGAAACACGGAAATGTACGAACAAATTATATTCCGTCATTATGTTTTACATATCTTAAAGGCTTGTTTAGTCGAAAAAGTATTGTCATTTCTCCAGAAGAGGTATATAATGACCAAAATTACTTTCATATGTATCAAGCTTACCTTTTGCTCATATTAGTTCCATATCTTATCAGTATGCTGACGCTATATTATCTCATTTTTATAAATGTCATACACATATAGACAAATGTCATGTATCTGTGTCATTTCTCTTTTGTTTCTTTGCAAAAATATATTGGGAAATATTGCACTAACAAAGTTTGCACTCTTACCCTATGCTACGACCGGATGTAAACAATACGTTCGCACAGGGCATGCGCGGTGGTTAAATCCCACCCATTTTACTCGATTAAATTTTAGAACAACGACTACTTTCGGTTTCAATTTTGCTGACAAGCAACGTAAGTGTTAATTTTAAGATATTATTAATTTGTATGTAGAAATATGCACACCATTTGCAGGGGTAATATTTCGGGACCTAAGAACGTGTATATCTTCTATCAAGATTGATTTCCTTTTAGTCTTAATTATATGAAAGATACGTAGTTAAGCGATAAAGAAATTGTTACTTTCCGTATATATCCTGCTGGGAAGTTGCATAACAGACTATATGCGCAATAAACAGGATTATAAATTTGGAGATCATTTCAGCAGTAGTTGAAATTATATGTTTGTTTAATAGTCTAAGCCCAATTAATCTAGATGTAGTACAAAAATTCCCTGTAACTTTGGTGATTATACATGGAGTACTGGTTAAAACCACATAACTTGGGTCAACATACCCCGGAAAGTGCATGAAATATTTTTAACATGTGTTTGATCCCCAAAATAGCCATGTGTTCTAAAGAAAGACATAACAATATCGATAATTAAACGTTGCCTCCTATCTTTTTTCGAGGTTGATTCTATGTGGAACGAGTCTTAAGAGCGATTAATAAAAGTTGTACGAATCATTTCGAAATTGAGAATAAATAAATTTGTATGAATTAAGGAACTTGTGTCACAATAAATAATCTAATAAATGTAAACTTTTTACAATTTTAGAGAAACATGGCATTTGCAGATTCCGATTGGAGGATTCTCCCATTTAAATCAAAATCTTCTACAAAAGGTAAAGCAACTAGAAAGAGAATCGAACTAAATTTACAAAATAATGACTACTTTCCCCCTGAAGGACACTGTTGCATAAAACTAAAGTCTAATGACAGTGAATCCACTTTCCTATATTTTGGTGGTGCTCGTAGAGTTCAGGAAACCGAATGGAAATTTGGACACGATTTATTTCATATGACATTCAACCATGACCCTGATGATGCGTATATCAGCAGTATACAGCGATTCGATAACATAATGGGGGCCCATTTTCTAAGCTTACAGTCTGCTAGTGCATGGTATGACACACGCACCGTTTTTGTATGGGGTGGATTAAATACAGACACATTTGAAACCAGCAATGAACTTATCAAGTTGGATTTTATTAGGAACAAATATCAGTGTACAATTTGTCAACCTGCCGGAAAAACTTCATTAAGTAAATTAGTACAGAATGGAGATATACCAGTTGGCAGAACTGGACATACCGTTACACAGTTGAGTGAAAATGTTATAGTGATGCATGGCGGATTATCTCTTCCCAACCGACATAAACCTGGTCTTGCCAGTCCGTTTTCTCAAGTTTGCAACGACGGTTCATTCTATGAGTTTGATTCAAGAACACTCCGCTGGACAAAAATCAGAGATATTCCGGATGTAATGCCTAGAGCCTACCATACTGCCAACATTGCTACAATTTCAGGGACACGATGTGTGATCATAATAGGAGGTGTGTCATTCAAAGGGGTAGAGTCTTCACCGTCGGAAAGACTAAGACTTCCATTAAGTGAACTTGTCATATTGAAACTTCATGGTGTAGCTGAGCGTAGATACAGTCTAGATAAGATATCTGCTTCAATTCCAGAAGACATATTTATTTCGTATCAAAGTGTCGTTTCATTTAATAACATACTCTATATCACAGGTGGGTTTGTTCAAAAGGAAGCAGAGATTACGGATCCCCCAACAGCCAGCAACAAATTATATGCTATTGACTTACAGTCGTTGAGTATTGAGAGTACAGAGTTAGATATTATGTACTGTACTGCTGGGAATTCAAGTTTTACTTTGTCAGATGACTGCATTATGGTTGTTGGAGGAGTTCTTGAGACAATATTTGCATATACAACCAAACCATTGAGACCTAGCCCATGTGACTTAAATGATGAATGTTGTATATCTGACTCTCCAGAAATTTCACCTATAGCATGGGTTCAGTGTGAAAGCAAATGTAAACGATGGTTACACCAGTTTTGTGTTGGTCTCCTGGAAAAAGGTGTCCCTAAAGGGAAATATGTATGCTCTACTTGCAAAAGTCAAGGTAGAAAAAGGAAATCATTGAAATAGGACAACAAAGAAATGAAACAATTTATTTAATATATACAGTGATTATACTGTAGCACATGCATATAAGTAATTACTGGTATATAGAAGTAGCATGCATGATGCAATATTTTTTTTTTTTTGCACATGTTACAGCATTATGTGCACATAAATTGAGTGCGCACACAACATTTACTTCTTTTTTAATACTTGTATACTATCTGCACCACCGTTATGCTATTGTTAGGTTGAACACATTTACTTTGATAAACGAAGCTGAACTGCTTAGTATGGTATATTTATGATGAACCAGTAAATGAATGAACCAAATATTTTGCTTATTTTTAACATCTGAATTTATCAGCAATTTCGCAGAAAAGGCGACACAAAAAGTAGTTTTTACAAATTGTTTCAGCTTATTTCAACAGAATAACAGATATCAACCTAGACCACGCGTATCATCTCGTAAGAAATTAGCCAACTGAACAAGGGTACATACATGTTTTATAATGATTACACAAAATATTTAGCGAATACATATTACTGAAACAAGACATGCATTATATGATATTGATGATATAGTGGAATAATTATAAGAAAAACGAGATAAAGAAAAACGTCTGCTTATTCCTCCTGGGATATAAGCATATTAGCTAGCTTTCATGCAAGCACACCAAACCACCACAAGTGTTAATATTAAGTTACTATGGCTACATAGTTAAATAAAATGAGTACTAGACATGTTTTACTTACTTTTTCAATATCCCCTATATTTAAACTAAGTACACAGTTTCCAGTTATTGGTAATGTCATTTTTAATGAAAATATGCTTAAAATTTTACACATTACTTTCGATACCGCTTTTAATATTTTTGACAACTAATAGCAGTTCACAAATAGCCACTCAAGTTTGAACAGTAACATCAGGAAAGACTGTGTTCATCGCGCAAGTACGTCTGTTATGACCTACCTCCAAACACAAACTACATCTAGACTGTTTCAATGTTACTAAAGCAAGACTTGTAAGTTCTGGACTACTGTAAAGCCAGTGACACCACAACACGTCCCTTAGACCACCTTGAGTGTTTCCCTTTCTTGCCATGTTTTTCCGCATATGTCTGAAAATCTTGTTCCCACACTCATTCCCTTCGCCGCTTATACCACCTACTGTACCTGGACCATCTGTGCTTTCAATTATTTCTTGAACATGTTCGATTACTTTGTGTAAGTAATTAGGCCAAGAAGCATATTCAAAATGTGCCAGAAGTAGTCTGCCCATTTCTATAGCTGTAACTTTGTATGAGGATACATCCCCAGGACATTCCTTCTTTGGGTCTTTAGCCCGGTACACTTTCCTCATGAGTCTAAATTTCTGCAGCACGCTTGACAAATGTTTCCTTCTTTCTCCCATCTGTGATAAAAGCATGTATTTTGGATTCATTTTTTTCATCAAACAATACCCTGGCATAATTACCTGGCATCAATAACTCTGGGTTTATGCCAATTGTATTTTTAAATGCATATCAAATTTAACCTCACTGTCTTTAATTATTGGCTTTACGTCCGCAGTAGCTTCCCACAAGGTGATGCATGCAGCTTCCCTTACCAAAACCTTTTTGAAAAAAGGCCCTAGGTTTATGTCAGCAAGAGTTGCATCTAAACACTTTTCAATTGCTTCAGCTTTTAAAAGAGGGGCCCTTTTTACTTCCTTGGAAATCTTGTCAATTGCCGCGTGCGAAAGGTTATCAGGATTTACCCTCATATATTCCGCGATTTCTTTAGTTTCATCGTACGTTCTTGTAATTTTGAAAGTGCCAAGGTCCTTAACCGCGCTTAATGTGGTGGCTTCACAAAGTGTGCAAAGGTATTTTATATATATACACCGCTCTCTTTCCTGTCCAACTTTTCGTCAATCATACTATTAAAAAATTTTAGACAATGTCTTCGCCATCCATTAGTATGTTGTACTCTCATTATTTTATCTTTCATGAAGGACCTTTCATTTTCAATCGGCAAAAGACACGCCAAGCTTGAAGCTCTATTGTTTTCGTCGCATATTGCTTCTAACCTAGGCCGATTAGTTCTAACAGAATTTGGCTTTTCCTCTAGGAAAATTTCAACTGGTTCATTGTCGCCAACCGCAGCCTCAATTTTAAAAATACAGAAAGAAAATCTAAATGCTTTGTCAGGCAAGAACCGGTCGGATAATTCCTTATGAATTGACACGTCACCGAGACCATCACCACCATCTTTAATGTTTGTTATCAATAAAATTTTAAGATCGTTTGGGTCAATATTATTTTTCTTAAGACCAGATACAATTTTCGGTTCAAGCTCTTTCAAAGTACCAGCTATCGCATCAGGGTAGCACCATCGAACACCTTTTATGTTAGGCGATGCAAATTCTGGCAGTAATCGATCAAAGTCTTGCAAAACATCAAGTGGCTCAAATGAAGTATATTTACATGCGTAGTCTGTTTTATATACTGCCTTTGCTGGTGTGTGATAGTAGTTGTCCGTGAAATCGAACCCTTCGATGCTATAACGCGTTGAACTTGGTGTGTATAACAGTTCTACATCGTCGATAACACTTGGAGGTTGTAAAGGATTGCGAACATTTTTCTTCAAGAAATTGTATTGGGCTTTATATTGAGTTTTACTTTGAAGCGTATCGACTCTCAAAGCAAGGCACTGGCTTGGGGTCAGTTTCGAATCAGTTGATTTCCATATATCATTTATGTCATTAAATCGGACGTCATTACTGTCTTTCAAATGCTGTTGTAACATGAAAAACAGTGCGTCGCCTTTATCCTCTTTATTTGTTTGACAAAATGTTGTTACCAAATCATTTAAACCTTTAAGGCGTCTCTGTTTTAAATACTTATTAGAACAGTCATAAATGGGTATTTTCGGAACAGCAGTCGCACTTTTAGAAGAGCTGGGGAAAAGAGCTGGGTATTTACCAAACCTACACACTTCTTCGTGGTTTTTGAATGTGTTTATGTTTGAAATACAGGAACAGCCGGTATATTTACATGTCACTGTCATGGTTTCATATAGTAATAGCAGTTGACCTGTCAAAGGTACAACATCCTCCGCTGTTATGTAACACCTACATACTGGACAGACATTAGCAGTTGTCAACCATGCAAGAATGCACGACCTGCAAAAAATATGGGAGCAACGTGTAACACTTGGATTTGTAGGTACACCTTTGCATACACTGCACTGAAAGATTTCAGCTAAAGCTTTTTCATTTATTTCTACCAAGTCAATACTAGTTATTAAACAGTTAATTTGTTCTTCAGAACTACTACCTACATCATGAAAATGAAGTCGTTTAGCAGCAGATGGACCAGCTGAAGCAGTGGTAGATTCATCTTCGCCGCTTTCAGTTTCAGAATCAGTTTCTGACCGTTGTACAGAATGCGGGTCAGAAAAGCTGAATGTTTTTCTGATATAAGTTTGCGTTTTTTCTTTCCGCCCACTTTTAGATTTACTTTTACAGAAAGTACATTTTTCACTGTGCATACAAAAATTATACACTGTTGGAAAGGTGGAAGAAAAATTCTCTTTTTTTGCACCATTTGCCTAAATTTGTAAAATCTAATTCTACAGCTCGAACAGAGTGACTTTGGATGAATCTCATCTTTATCTTCACTTATAGAAATGTCATAAATACTTCTTATTTCTTCAACATAAGCTTGTAAGGGAAATGATCTTTTATTTTTCTGAAATGTATCGCCGCATATTCTGCAAGAATTCAGTAAATGACCCTTATGTACATTCATTGTGTAGAACTTTGTGTATCACTTTGCAAATTTAGTATAAATGTTAGTTCTTCCACCTTTTCTTTCAATTTTAAGTTTTCTTCTACCAAATCTGCATTGCAATTTTTCTCCAATTTTTTTATTTCGGTTTTAAGATTTACATTTTCTGTTTTAAGTTTCTCATTTTCGCGGCGAAGATCTTCATTGCAAATTTCTAACTGTTTACACTTTTCAACTAGTTCGTTATCTTGAACGACTGTGTTAGTTGACGAGTGAACTGGAGATTCTATGTAATTAAAATCTCCCTTATTGGGATCTATATAGTTTTGCCACATAGGATCAGAGGGTTCAGGCAAAGGCTCTTCTAAACTTGATTCAAACAAGTCTTGGGAAGAATGAAGAGGCTCAGACTCTGGTGGGCTACTGGCAAATAAATCTTGAGATGAACGAAGACACTCTTGCTCGGGGGAATCTTGTTCAACAGCCAGCTATGAAAAATAAATTTTTGGATAACCTCTAGAACTAGCAAAGCACTAAATAGTTCAAATGACCTGATCAGTTTAAGTCTAGAAAACATTACATGTGTCTCTACACATTTCGGCTTAGAAAATAAAACAAAGCAACTTACAACAAATATCGGCTTGTTATATAATAGCCATTAATCTTTTCTTCAATTGCCCAGATAGACTTAGCCTTTCAAATCATTTGAACTATGACACTAGACATTCATAATGCAAGATTACATTAGAGAAGCATAGATAATATGAATCCTTTCACCTGCAGCACAATTTTTATAAGTTGAGACACTATGATTACAAAGGAGCACACTGTATTAAGTGTATTAAAATGGAAGCAAGAATATATTATATACAGCGTGCCAATTATGGGGCCTTGTTTTACTACCAAATGCACCTTTGTTATATCACCAATGTAAATACGGGATATCACCAATTCAAATGGGTGAAATAATACATATGTCTCTATAAATGATATTTTCGAGTAGATGACTTCAACATTTGTAAAAGCTAAGCTCGATCATGTAATCGTACTGGGTATATTATCTATACAGATATGTGGTTCCATTTGAATAAATGATCACGCTAATTCTTATGTGTGATATCATCAATATGATTAGGTATTATAAGCCATTCAAAGGGATACAATTTATCACCTGTTCGAATGGGATATATCTAGATTCGTATTGGTGATGTCACATTTAGAAATAAGTTATAACATCAGTTCGAATAAGTGATATCTGAACAGTGCATTTAATAGTAAAATGATGTACCGGAGTCCGTCACCTTGTATTAAAAGTTAATGTTAATTTACTAGTTACACAAAAGCAAGTATAGTAAATGTGATTATAGTAACACTCTCAGTGCCTTTGGACTTGGTCGTCTTTACAAACATCATAGATTTTGATCATTCAAAGGTTTTTTCACCGTGAGATCAAAAAATATACTGTTTGGCATTCTTATCAAAATTTCTGAGTTCGTCCCTCCCCAAACCCGAAAGTGAATCAGCTACAACATTTTTAATAAGTGGATTAATTTACTACCGAGGCACTGAAAGTAGTAGTTAGGCGATTATATAATACAGTACTACAATACCGAATACAAGTGTGTACAAGCAGCAAGATATAAGCTGTACAGTTGGGGTTTCCTGACTGGGCTTTATTAACAAAAGTGTAGCAAATAACAGGTAAAGCACTCCCTTTAACCAATTTAAAAACCCAGCAAGCAAATTCTTGGAAATGAAAGGACCCTGGAGTGTGTGTCTGTCTGTCTGAGAGAAAATAAACTTAAAATTCAACATCCCAATGGGGCCTCATCTTCAAATTATTTTTTTTTCCTTCAATGTATATTTATAAAGAACTTAGTTGTGTACATTGAGTTTGAGACAATAACAATTCTGAAGTTTCTGTAAAATATAATTATGTAAGAAAATAACTATGTCCCGTGAAGTACCTCATTTTTGTAAAATTCCAGTTTCTAAATTTTTAGTTGTTAGAGAATATAACGTTGATTATTTGTGCCGACATAATCAAATTCTTATAAACCTTTTAAGAGATCGAATAGCATTTTTTTACATTTCAACACCCCATTAGAGCCTCATCTTTGAGGGTTATTTTTTATTTTTATTTTTTTTTTGGGGGGGGGGGGCATCTTACTTGTAAAGTTGATTTTAAAATCAGTACTATTAGACACTCCAGGACCAGCTTGCAGTATTAAATTGCCTCATTGGTTTGAGTAAATCATAATTATTCACTGCATTTTCAAGTACACCGCTTAATATCCGTTACAATGAAAGTAAAAAAATAATACTTTCTATAACGATACCATTCTGAAACTTAAAAACTATTTCTGACATAAAATTATGAAAAACATTAGACTTTTACCCCTTCCTGCTTCTTTCTCTTGAAAACAGGGGAATCACTCATATTTGTTTTTCACTCATATTTGTTTTCTTCTGAAATAATAAAATAACATATGTCACAAGCTCTACTGTGCTAAATTGAAATGTCCAAAACTTTGCACTACACGGTGTAATCTTCATTACATATCCGGTATTATCACCGTCATGGTAGTTTTTATTCCAGTCGGTCAAAATGACGGTACACATTTACATGTAAACAAACAGATTTAACTTCTCAGACAATTTAAATAAGGAATGGACACACGGTAAACTCGGTTGCAACGTAAAGTATATTCATAAACCTGTTTGAGAATAATTGTCTCCGTGTTCAAATAAATTTCAAAAACGGGGAAAAAAGCAGTCTTTTACCGATACCCCTGCAACAGAACCTTATTGTTCTGACGAATTAAATTGACTTTATAACGCTCGTATACAATTATTTATTGATCGATTTTCATTATATTTATTTTGTAATACCTATCATTCAATATGCAATCAAACAAAACCAAGTTTTCCTACATTCAAGGAAACTGTAAGTTAGGACGAGCTTTCAAAACGAACAGGTATCGATTTCCAACACGCTTACCGAAATTCTAACATGGCGGCTCAACCTGGCTCATTTGCATAATTTATTCATAAACGCAGGAGCATAGAACTTTGTTAGTGTATTGTTTGGGAAATCTGTCCATTTGCCTTCGGAATTCCTTGCATAACTTGTCTAGCTTTCATTTTTAACTTTTTAACATTTGACCACCCATGAACAATGTAAATAACTAATGTATTAATTTACATTATTACTTCTTCTGTTTTTAGTATAGCTATATTAATCGGCACTAGATTAAAATTACTATATAAAATCTGGTAAAATTTTTAGTTGTAAATTTTAAGTCTTTCGAAGATATAGTAGTCTATAATTTTGAGAATAATGATTCATATAATATCTTTTCAAATGCAAGTGAAATCTAGTATTAAAATGATAAAAGACAATGTTTATATCAACGTAAATGTTTAAAATCATATGGGAATAATTTCTTTAAATATTTTGTTTTGTAATAATCAATTGAACATACCATTCTATGAAAAGTCATAGATGTCACAACAAAGACCGAACTATTTTTTTTCCTATTTCATTGTATATATCTAATGGAACCCTGTCTGGAGTGTTAATGGTTAAATTACGTTTTAGACTAAGTTAAGAAATATATTTTATTAGTTTATACAGAACTTATAAATGTCCGCTTGTGTAGGAAACTTTATTCTCTAGAACACCTTCTTAAATCTATCCCAAGATCTTTACAGTACTAAATAATGTGTGTAAAATTTCTTGCTAAAAAGTAAAATTTCCTTTTTATTTAAACAAAAACAAAACGATTGTTTTCAGAAAGATTAGTCAACAAAATGAAAATAACGGTAACAAACATAAAATAGCAAACGACCCCCTCCCCCACTCTTGAAAATATAATTAAATCATATACTTTAAGCAACAACAACAACAACAACATCATAAACATTATACATTTCTTACGTTACTGATTGACATTATACGTTATCATGAATTATGATTATTCTTACAAAATCCTTTGATTAGTTAACTGAAATAATTTTACAGAAAGGTTGTTACATGAAGATTGGATGAATAAGCTTAAATGTTTAAAATTGCTACAATCTAAATCTATCTTCAATTTTGCATTGCGTGTAAATACACTGCTGTTAGGAACAAGGGAATTAAATAACAAATTAGCTACGACTGATAATGCTTCTACAAATTAAAATAGAATTCTTCCCAGCACAAAATATGATCAATTTCAAAACTGGCTACCATAAAACACCCTGAAATATTATTTTCTGTCGTACACATTATTTAAGAACTAAAGATAATTCCAGAACACGCCATAATCAACTTATTCATTATAAACATTTATTCCCAAGATTTATATCATCATTTCTTTTAACAGGGTTGACATTCCACGTGGTATAATTATGACATCACTCTCAAGGTATATATTGCCTCAATAATACAACTTGTTTCTACTCATGTTAAGCAATTGGCAATTAGTAAACTTCGTATCTGTGTTTAATTTTTTGTATGAGAGTCAAAATACCACTTTGTTTTCATTTTGCTACAATAATCACAAATTATTTCTTATAAGCACTGTTACTGTTTTCCTCATGTGCTAAGCATCTTATATGTTCTTAATTTATTACTACAACATAAAACACATAATAGCGCTTGCTACAGAAAGGGACAAAAAATAATTTTTGAAGTTAAATATGCCTTTAACTTACAAAATTACAAAATCATTGCCTTGATTAATGGATTATGGCGTAATTTCTATTATTTCCTCATCATTTTGAATAGAAAATATGCATGCTTTTAGCGAAAAGTAGTTCTGTCAAATTCTTAAGAAAAGAAATGCTGGAATTGAAAGAGAATTCAAAAATATCTAAAAACACTTGCCTCGGTGTTCAAAAGACACCATGACAAGTAATCGTCTACATATTTCCAGTTTCCTTATGACAGTTATTATAAATGTATCCTAAATTCCTAAGCACTATTAACCACGTCTTAAATGCGCTACATATAGCTTTATAAATCACACAATACCCTATTTTTCAAAATGTGTCTCAAACATAACAACTTATATAATATAATGATTGCCTTGATCAAGGGAAAGACAAAAACAAAAACGTAACAAGAAAAAACAAACAAAAAAAAACAACAACAACAAAAACACCCACTTGTCTCGATGTTTCAAAAGACTTCATGAAATTCTTTCATCTTCAGGTTTCCATTTTCATGTAACAGTTGATATCCTGCGCAGAAACAATATTCGCAATGTTTGTACCTTGTCAAATTATCTAAAGAGTTTCTATAAAAGTGATGTATGACTTCCAATACACACACATTTATATTTATTTCCCAGGAAATCAAAAATAACATGAACCATTTCTCAAATATAAAATCATGTTAAACTTTTAAAAGCATGGACATATGCATACTAAGTGCACTAAAACATTTGTAATCTTTTGTCTATTCGAACCACCTTTAAATTACAGCATTTCTGATAATTTAGTAGCGGAAACCCTCTGACATCAACTTAAATTCATATAAAAATTACAAAGATTTTCTTTTTTCATTTCATGTCAAATCGGGGATGTTTATCAACCTCCATGTCTTCTGCATGGGCACTTAAGTGTGTTTGCCCGAAATAAAAATTAAATTGAAAATCTAAACAAAAACGAGTTTTGAGAAGAGATTGTATTTTAAAGCCTTCGTGCGATATACAGCTGTGTGACAGAAGAAAAAAGCAGCAAGGTATACCGTAATGTCAAGCTTAACCTTTTTCATCAAACAATTAATAAATTAAATGAGTTTCTTATTAATTTAGAAAACAGAAATGATCCTGACAGCAAACTGAAATCAGTATTTTCAAACGAAACGATTCCATCCAAAAAGAAGCTCTGGCACGTAATAGAAATAACACAAAAAGAACTAAATCATACCGTTTGTTATCCAATATAATCCGTCCTTTTATCATTTTTGTACTATAAAAAATAAATGCTGGGATCTTTCAAAAATTTGTCTGAAAATGACAGCGTGAAAAAATTACACAATCATAAACCATTCTTAGTATTACTATGCATCCAACCTAAAAAACTTCAAGATTATCCTCAGCATTCATTTCTAAATAAAGAAATGTAAAACTAATACATGTTATGTAAGAATACAAAGAAAACAAATGTACATTTTTATGTTTACGTTTACATTATTGTATCATTTGTATTATAGCTATCAATCAACACTAAATTAAAATTGCTTATTTGAGGTTTAAGTTTTTTTAGGTTTTGAGTGTGTCGGGGGCCGCGTCCTGTGAACGTTGCCTTTGCCTTGTTGATCTTTATTCTTGTTTTTTAGATTTAGCTTTTAAGTTTATTCTAATAACAGTCGTCTTAAAACATAGCAGTCTGGAATTCAAGGAATTATAGAAATCTATATATAAATAAACAAATAAAATAAAGGACAATGTTTATGTCAGCATAATCATAGTAAAATGCGTAGGAATCATTCGTTTAAAACATATTTAAATATTCCCATTCTAATGTCATTTTAATTATTGATGTTACGAAAAAGGGAAGAGCTTATTTATTTCTTATTCTATTTATATTAATGGAAACCTGTCTGACGTTTTAATGGTTGAAAAATCTTTAGGGCTATGTTAAGAATAATATTTCATAAGTTTTCACTGAATCTGTTTCAGTCAGATTAAGAACGAAGCTATAAACGTATAGACACACTCTCGAATCTATTCCCTGAACTAACCAGTACTTTACAATGACTGTTACGTTTCTTGCTGACAAAACGGAATAATCAACAGCCGTCTTAAGATAAATACATATAAGAAATCCCCATCTTACTCCCAAAAACTAAAAACTAAAACAAACGGTTATTTGCAATAAGAAGAAGAACGTATATTTACTACTTAGGCTACAAGTTTCTTGTGGTTACAAGCATAGATATATTATAGCATAAAAATTTTAATGACATTAATGTTAACATGATGTTATATATGGATGAAATTTAAAAATGACAAGAATAAAAATCAAACAGACACTTTTTTCCCATTAGTTTAGACGTGTAAGGTATACATAAAAGTATGTTTAATTATATATGGTCTTAACATTAATATTCTGATATCATAACTTGAAAGTTTCAAACAAAGCATTTTTTGTTTGTTTTTTTTTATCATTTCGTAACAATTGAATAACAGATAAGGCATCATGAAACCATTAACAACAAACAAACACAAAAAAAACGTCCAAAATGGGGGCGGGGGTGAAATATTAACAAAAATAAAAACAAACAACGACCAAAAATAGTAACTTATTAAGTTACTTATTGATATCATACGTTATTATGAATTATCATTCTTCTGTAATCTTAAAAAAAAGTGTTATGTGTTATGTAGATTGGATGAATAGACTTTTTTTTCTTGTAAATCACTTGCTTATTAGTAAATTTAAGTTGATTAAGGTTTTTGTATGGAATTCAATATACCTCTTTGTTTACATTTTGCTACAATATCAGTATCACAAATCATTTCTTATATTTATAAAAACATTTTTCCTCCTGTTGTCAGCATGTTGTCATAAATGTTCTATATCAGTTACTACCGCATTAAAAATCACACCATGGCATATTCTACAGAAAGGGACAATCATTTCTGAAGCTAAATGTGCCTTTAACGAAATAAATTACAAAATTATTGCCTTGTTCAAGGGATAATGTCGTAATTAATGTTATTTTCTCATCAATTTGAATAAAAAATATGCATGCTTTTAGCGATAAAATCTCCTATCTTTTTTTTTTGAAAAAAAAAATTGGATTTGAAAGGAACTGTAAAACATTCTAAACAGAAAAAAAACAGTTGTATTTAGGTTTCAAACGAGTTTATGACAAATTATCATCTACAGATTTTCATCTTCGAGTTGACAGTTGATATTCTGCACAGAAACAAAATCCACAATGTTTGTTACTTTTCAAAGATATTCAGAAAATGATGTATGGCTTCAATTGCATCTACATTTATATTTATTTTCCAGGAAGTGCATTATAACAGGAATCATTTCTCAAATATTTAATTATCGTAAACTTTAAAAGCCGGAAAATATGCACACTTAATGCCTTACAATGTTTATGATAATTGTTAAGCCGAAGCCTCTCCGATTTCAAGTTAAGTTCCTGTTTACTTGTGTGAAAAAAACAAAACATATTGTGTTCGTATTTTTACTAGCATAATCTACAGATCTTAGGCGGCAGTGGTACATGCAAGCTGATTTCTTCATAAAAAGATAACAATAACAACAAAAAACACTAATAGAAATCAAGATAAGGTAAATAAATAATCATATATGTCAAACAGAATATTTATAAACTTCGAATCAAACTCTTTTGCAAGGGCACTACAGTAACTGTCTTTTCGAATGTGATTGACCATACTGACAAATTAAGCACATTATAATTTGGAGAGTGGGTAATAGTTTCTTCTAAGCCTGTGTATGTCATACTTTTGTTTGTTTGTTTGTTTGTTTGTTTCATTTTACGCCTTTTCCCAGCAGTATTTCAGTCATATAGGCGGGTAGTTTCCTAACCATCGTTCCTGGAGAGTTACGCCAGTACTAGACTACCTTCCTCCGTGTATGACATACTACTTTAAAAAAAATAAACAACAGCAGGCATGGATGTATATCACTGGACTACTATAGAAAAAAGTTAAAATTATCAGAGCTGAAATACCGAGATAGCATCAAATATGCTGATGAAGACATAAGTAATGTGATAAATGGGGTGAATTAAAACCTAAATTTTCTGTGTTAATTGTATTTTTCACAACAATACTTACCAGATGCAACTTTATTGACATTGAAATCCAAGTTTGCTGTTATCTGGCTTTTATCTGGTGTTATCATATAACCTAGTTCAAAAATATAGATACAACATGGCGCATTGATAACTACACTGATCTACATAAAAACTGAACTACACTGATCTACATAAATTACTGAAACGTTATAGCTTCATATTAATTTTTATAATACTCTTCATTTTGTGAATAACCAAACACATTATTAAACATGTTTACATTTTATCAATGGCGTCCTTTACCCTCTTACGATTTTTCTCAGTTGTGTGTTCGCTACCCTATGCATATCTTGCGTGGATGGAAATCAGCACTGACATTTTACCTGGAAGTAACGCATTCTCTTGTTGACTTTTATTTTTATATCTGATTGAGGTCATGAGGAATGTTACAAGTACCAATGTATGGGGAAAATGGAATCTAATATAATAATCTTAATACTTCGACTTGGTTCCGCTTATGTAATATCTATTATATTTAATTATTCCATTAGTGCTTTACATGATTTCATAAAGACATTAAAAGCTCAAGGTAAAAACGATTTGCTCCTGATGGGATGTTAGCCCATGCGGCTATGATAATAAGATTACTTATCCGACGCATTATCAACTCGGTCATTCCGGTATTGATGGTATATTTATCAATTATCAACATGTTCAAAATTATTATCATTTACCATATAACTGGGTCATCTTTAACATTCTTTGAGATTAGTTATAATGATTCATTTTTTTTGCTATAGTCACGTGATTAACATCTAACATGGTCTTGAAACATTATGGCTTTTTATGGCTAATGTACATTTGAATAACAATTTCTTCAGTCTTGTCTAAAATGTAGATAACTTATTTCTGTTTGATCATGATCATAACATACAAAAATGTTCATTATATGCTGATGCTATTTGTATCAAACTTAACAATCGGTTATTATAAACCAATAACTTATCATTATGCTACTTGAAGTCAGCTAACATTTTGCTTTCTCTGATCCCATTTATCATAAATGTCCTACAGAAATAGACAAATTGCATAAATCGGCTTAATTTACATACATCATCTCTACTCAAATAATCTGTAAAGATTTATACCATAAGAAAAGCTCATTAGAATCCAGTTAAATTTCTTCTTTGGTCTTGTCCAACCTCCATTTTATCTCCATAGCTGTTTTACTTGCATAATATCCGCTATATTTTTCAAGCAGTAAAACATTTTTAAACTTTAAAGATCCTGTTGTTGTGATCAAATGGTTAACCTTTTTTAATGCGTTTATTTAAGGTCGCCGCCGGAAAGCCCATATGGGCGACCGTACACTCAAGTCGGGCCAGCATAGAGCCTCCCGCCGAGATTTTTTACGTCGATTTTTTCCCCAGCTTTTATTGGTGGAGGAAGACCCCAGGTGACCCTCCGGACATTATTTCAGGCTCGAGCGGGCACCCGGGTAGATCCACCAACCTTCCGTAAGCCAGCTGGATGGCTTCCTCACATGAACGATTTCGACCCAAGTGAGGATCGAACCTACAGCGGTGAGGGACTAGTGATCTCAAGTCAGCGACCTTAACCACTCGGCCACAGAGGCCCCGTAAATGGTTAACCACACTAAGAGACATTATATATATGTAATAAAACAATTTTCAAACATCGAAGAATATCTAAAATATGTACTGCAAATATTTGTGCATATTATATGAAATCATTAAAATAAATGCATTCATTTTTTTATTTTAAAATTTGGCTTAAACGTTAAAGAAAATGAATTTCTAATTATCTCCCTTTATTTACATGAAATGTTAAATGCGGTAATATCTTTAAAAATAATGCTTTTTTGAACCTACAATATTGATAAATCTTAATTTGAGCATCATATCTATGATTTAAAACCATAAAAATTGTGTTACAGGTTATTTAATCTATTTAGTTTTTGAGGATTTACTGTAAACTTCATTATTAAGCATTGTTTTCTTATAATCAACTCAACAACATCAAAATTCATAACTCTAGTTCCAGAATGTAATGATTTATCATCACCTTGAGCTTAAAATATATCTTATAATAACTTCTTTATTGCCTGAGGTATGTAATCTTCTTCAAATATATGTTCCGTACTATCACTCACCTAATGTCTGGCACATATATTGTATGTAAGTAACAATGTTATAACAATAAACTTTAAATTTTAATCAAAATGTTGCCAAGTTAGATTTTAAAGTTGATAAAAAGCCTACAATATACATATTTTGTAAGTAATAATGTATTCGTATATACATTGTATAAGTTTGTACTCTTGTTTGTATAGTTAAAATCTTAAGGTTCAAAATCATATAAATATGATAATCCCCTAACCTACCGGAACCAAAAGGGGCTAGCTATTGTCACCTGCATATAATTGCACCATTAACCTAATGCTAAAGTTATGAACCTTGTCAAATATGAAGGTGCAGTTGAACAGAAAACATTAATAATGCATGAAGTAAATACCTAAAAAATAATGAAGTTTAAGTTAAAAGTATAAATTGAACAGGAATATTCTAACTTCGTGGGCAGGGAGAAATGATTCTGAAACTATTGTGCTACGCTTATGAATTGTTAAAGCTACTGATGAACTCAAAAATAAAATTGCTTGAAGTAACCAGACAACATTAAGATTAAAGTTTTAAATTTACTCTACTAACATCTCGTTTAATAACTTAACAGCCTGGATTTCTGGAAATGATAGTCATATCGAATTAAACATAGATATTTCAAATTGCAAAGAAATCAAGTATTAAAATAATAAAACGCTATGTCTATTTCAACACAAACATTTTGAGTTACGTATGAATCACGCATTTTAAGATATATAATAAACATCCCGAAATACCAAACTTTTATCATTCTGAATATAAAAGGCCACTGATGTTACGAAAGAAGGGAAAATTAATTTCTAATTTGTTTTATATAAATGGAAAACTGACTGGATTGTTAATGCTATAACTGTTTAAGGATTTTTTTTAAAAATTTCGTTTCATATTTTATATATTAAAGATTAAAGTGGCGCTGTGAATATAAGTGACGACATACTGTTAACGCATCAGACTAGTAATCTAAAGCCGCTTAGGTTATTTAACACCAGGTCAGGACCAAGCCTTTGTATCATTGAGCAAGAAGCTTTGTGCTCATTACACAGTTTTCTAAGTGGTTGGTTCCATGAAGGGTTTCGAGACTGTGTCTATAACAAAACAAGGATATCACTTGAAAAAAATACATCATTTGTTACATCAACTATTTTATTAATGAACTGAAATAATGTCACAGAAAAAAGTAAAGATTTGATGAAAAGGTTTAAATGATTCATTGTTAGATTCCGATTACATTCACTGTTAAGATCACGTTAATTAACGGACAAAAAAGCTACTACTGAAAGTGCGTCTTAAAATAGAATTCTTCCCAGCGAAAATTAAGAATAATTACACCTGGTAAAGAATCATCTTTTCATTATAAATATTTAGGATTTACTTCATAATTACCAGTCTATTTAATAGGATTGACATACCACGCGTTATAACTATGACGTCATTTATTAAGGTTCGTTTGGCCAAATTTCTTTTTTGCTTTAAATTAAATATGAATCACATTTTATTTCTTTTGCGTATTGGCAATAACTTAATTTATTTTGATTAAGTATTTTGTGTGGAAGTCAAAATATTGGTTCGTTTACAGGTTGCTTTCTTTATCACATATTATTCAATATATACACTCATATGATAAGCATTTTACACGTTCTTCATTATTAACTACAGACAATCGTTTTACAGAAACTTAATGTGCCTTTAACGAACAAATTACAGCATTTTGCCATTTCCGAGGCTGTTATTTAATGTTTTCATTCAAAATTTAAATTTGCAAAGTCCATGCGTAAAGCAGTTAGTATTCAATCAAGTATAAAAATATTGTATAAAGTTTAAGAATTCACGACAAGCTATCAGCTCCATTACAACTCCTTGTTTTCGCGTAATTGTTCATATCTCGTGAACTTAATTCGCAATATTTATACGTCTTTAAAATATTCCAAATATTCTTAAAATGATGTATGGCTTCCATTACATCTTCATTTATATTTAGTTTCCAGGAAATGCATTAAAACATAAATCATTTCTCAAATATAAGATCGTCGTAAACTTCTCATAGCCGCTAATTATGCATATCTTAATATGCTTAATAATATTGTTCTTTGACGACCGTGCCGAAAGCAAGCTTCATTTTAATATCTGAAACAAAACAAAACAAAACAATATAATTTTATTTCAATATGATCTTTATATAAACAGAATGATTATTCAGAAAATTTTATTAAACTTCTCTTCTTCTGCACTCGCAATAAAATTTTGTCTTCACTGAACAAAAAAAATTAATGCATATTCAAGAACTAAGCAAACTAACATTTTGAGAGGTGATCGCACACAGCTATCAAAGCGTTTAAAAAGAACATCATTATATACAACAATAACAAGAACAACAACGACAACAACAGACATACGTGGTTATACGGTGTAAATTAAGTACTCCAAAAGAACCAAACGTGAAAAAGAACGGAGCTAAACATTCCACAAACATATATTTGATATGTTGAACGCTCTTAAAAATCAAGATAGAATGTAAGGGGTTTAAGCACAGTACACAGAAGGTTTGTGTGACAATAAAACTATGATAAAAGATGGATACCTTAAATGTCAAAAAATCTATATCTAATTGCAGAAATAAAACAAAAATGTCACAGGGTAAGAATATTTGATATTTATCGATGTTTTATCAGGGAGGAGGATTTTTGTCATTTTTTTCTCTCAGAAACATCTACGTCTTCATGTCTACTATGAAGTACGACAATGACATTCACATGGTTATAATGTGCATAATTATGGTGTATAAGCGCTTTCTAGGTATTATTAAGTGTATATATGTCTGTAATTTTCCAACCCTAATCTTGAGTTCAATACTCAGAAAATATGATAAATTTGGTTCCTGAAGAACTACATTTTGTCTGTTGATTGTAATTTATTATACCGATATGCCAGATACCATTTTTATTGACATGAAAATTGACGTTCGCTTTAATCTGAATGTTGTATTATCCTATAGAAATAAAAACTATATAAATCTATATGAAGAAAAGCGTTAATTGATGAGTAAACTGGTCTACATAAATAATTGAATTTTTTCATATAATTACTGTGTAGAAATGACGAAGTTCATAAAGGTCAGTATATAAATTAAATTAAAAATTCATCAATAACGTGTATTTCCTCCTTCCGTTTTCCGCCGCTTTGTGTTCGCCCATGGGCGGTTGCATATGGGACGAAAAATCAGGTCGTTATCGCAAACACAGGTCAGGAAACCTTTTTTGCATATTTATTTTACCATATTCCATCTTATTTTATATGACTTAATACCAAAACATGTTTTTATTCCATGGAAATTAATGTCATTTCATAAATAGCCTATGCATTTGAATCGACTTCAGTTGTCTTCAGGTTTTGTGCAAAATAATATTGGGAAAACTAACACTTTGCCCGCGAAATTCTTGTCCTTCTTTTATTTTTAACTCGGCCATAAGAAGTGTATGGACAGCTGCTTTACTCACCCCGGCGCTGCCATCCAGATTACTGGTTTAAATGCTTATAAAGTATCTGAAAGCTTATAATATGCCTAAAAGATTTTTATTTTCATTGTTACTTCTTTGTTTCTGATGGTATTTTCTTCAAACTTAAAATATACGTTGCCATGTATCAGACACATTACACGTTCAATTGTTCATCGCTGTATCGCCAAAAATTTAAAATCAAATTTACAATGAATTCAACTTTCAATTTCTTTGATATTCTGTCTCTTTTATCCTTTTGGGATTTACTTCAATCTTCAAAAGGACATTTTTTATTATTAACCAACGTTATAAGTAAGCAGGTTCATAATTATAAAGCACATAATTTTTAGAAATGTGATTAAAATTAAAGTCTTGCATCTTTATGTCCTGACTTAAACTATCTCCATTTTGAACTTACGGTCTTGTCTTTATGAAATATTTAAAATATTTTGTTGATAACTTCTTCGACTTAAAAGTCAAGATTAAAATTTCTTTGTCATCAATGATATTATGTATGTATAATAAGGTAAATAGCTCTCGCATCTTTAAGGCAAGAGTAATTTTCTCTTTGAATTTAAAATTTGGCTTTTAAAATATTGCTTTTAACTCTTAATTTCCTTCTAACAGAAAGGATTTCATTCATATTGTATTGATGTCTTTTTCATAATAGCTTACATATTGTTCTTGCTTATTTCATGCCATAGGGCCATTTGCATGTTATGTGGTACACAAAAAAAGGATATTCGAGGTTTTCTGTTATTACTTATCACATATACTGATTTTTACTTGTTCTTTGTTTAGTTCAGTATTACGTCAAGCGTGCTGACTTCTTTGAGAGATCTCGTTAAAATTATCCATGATAATTATTTTTTTTGGGATATCAAGGTGAAATGTAGATCCTGTTCTTGCTCTATGCTGGTGACAAAGGCGTTGCCCTTAATGTTCCAGCAGGTTTAATGATGTAGCTTTTATAACATTACAATGTGATCCCAGTGTACAAAACAATGTACACGTTTACTATATCATTTCCGTACTCATGTTTAGCATAGCTATATTAATCAACACCGGATTAAAATTGCTGAATATAACCTGTCAACATTTTTAGTTTAAAGTTTTAATTTTATTTTAATAACATAGCAGTCTGGAATTCTGAGAATGATGATCGGTATCTACATTAACATACACGTGTCAAATACAAGAGAAACCTAGTATTAATATTGAAAAGGACAATGTTCACATCAACATAAATATTTAAGATTATATGGGAATAATTCCTGTAAATAATATTTGTGTAATAAACAACTGAAAATACCATTCTATGAAAAGTCACTGATGTCACGACAACAGTCAGAACTATTTTTCTTTTCTATTTCATTTAATATATCTAATGGAAACCTGTCTGGAGTGCTAATGGTTAAATTACTTTTAGACATAGTTAAGAAACATATTTTATTTACAGAACTTATTTTTCTGTCCAATTGTGTGGGAAGCTTTATTCTTTAAAACACCTTCTTGAATCCATCTCTTAATTTTAAACAGTGCTGTGTAATGAGTATAAAGTTTCTTGCTAAAAGAAGGGACACTCCCCTAACTCTTCCCTTTACTTAATAAACAAAAACAAAATGATTATTTTTTATAAGTCAACAAAATGAAATTAACCATAACAAACACAAATAAGCAAATGCCTCCACTCTTGTAAGTATTGACAAATCATATTTTCTAAGCAACAGCAAAACAACATCATCAACACTATACCTTTATTTAGTTACTGATTGACATTATACGTTATCATGAATTATAATTATCCTCACACAATCATTTGATTAGTTAACTAAAATAATGTTACAGAAAAGTTGTTACATGAAGATTGGATGAATAAGCTTAAATGTTTAAAATTGCTCCAATCTAATGCTATCTTAAATTTTGCCTTGCGTGTAAATACACTGCTTATTAGATAACAAATAAGCTACGACTGATAATGATTCTAAAGAAAGAATTCTTAACCAGCGCAAAATATGTTCAATTACAAAACCGGTTACGATAAAACATACTAAATTGTTATCTTCTGTGGTACACATAAATTAAGACATGAAGATAACTTCAGAACACGCAATAATCAACTTATTAATATAAATATTTATTCCCAAGATAATGATCAAAGATTTATGTCATCATTTAATGACTTCTTTTAACAGGGTTGACATATCACGTGGTATGATAATGACATCACTCTCAAGGTATATAAAGCCTTGAAAATGCAAACATTTTGTTTTCTTGTAAATCATTTGGCAATTAGTAGATTGATATTTATTTTAAATTAGTTTTTCTGTAAGGAAGTCAAAATACAACTTTGTTTACATTTTGCTGCAATGATCACAAATTATTTCTTATCAGTTCTGTTTTCTTCATGTGGTAAGTATCTTTTATGTTCTACATTGATTACAACAGCATTATAAAACTCACAATAGCACTGTCTACAGAAAGGGAAAATCATGTCTGAAGCTAAATGTGCCTTGAATGTAATAAATTACAAAATTATTGCCTTGCTCAAGGGATAATTTCGTAATTTATTTCATTTTCTCATCAATTTGAATAAGAAATATGCATGCTTTTAGCGATTCAATTTTCTATCAGTTCTTTAGAACAAAAAACTTCAATATGGAAAGGGACTTTATAACTTCCTTAACAGAAATGAAACCCCATTTGTCTTGGTGTTTCAAACGAGTTAATGACAAATGTTTATCTACAGACTTTTACCCTCGTGTTGACGGTTGATATCCTGCACAGAAACAAACATTCGCAATGTTTGTACCTCTTCAAAGATATTCTGAAAATGATGTATAGCTTCTATCACATCTTCAATTATATTCATTTTCTAGGAAGTGCATTTTAACAGGAATCATTTCTCAAATATGAAATTGCTTTTCAATGTTTTAGATTATTGTTAAGCCCAAGCCTGTCCGTTTTCTTGTTCATTTCCTGTTTACTTCCCGTAAACACATTCAAGGATATTAATTTGTCACTGCATTCGTAATTTAAGTAGCATAATCTGCAGTTTTTTAATGGCAGTGGTAAATGCAAGCTGGGATCTTTATAAAAAGACAACAACAACAACAAAAACACTAATAGAAATCAAGATAAAATAAAGATAAATAATTACCATATCTGTTGAAACAAAACTAGTTATTAACATCCAACTGTTCTACACGGGCAGTACGTTCACTTGTGTTTGCCCTAAGTCAAACAATTAAAAAACTAAGAAAAGTATAATCTTGAGAGTGACATACTGTTGCAAAAAACAACAGCAGGCATGGATGTATAGTACTAGACTACTTTAGAAAAGTTCGGTCATAACAAATCAATATTTAATTATCCCATTAGTGCTTTAAATGATTTCATAAAGACATTAAAGCTCAAGGTAATAACGATTTGCTTCTGATGGGATGTTAGCCCATGCGGCTATGATAATAAGATGACTTGTCTGACGCATTATCAACTCGGTCATTCCGGTATTGATGATATATTTATCAATTATCAACATGTTCAAAATGATTATCATTCACCATATAACTGGGTCATCTTTAACATTCTTTGCGATTAGTTATAATGATTCATTTTTTTATTGAAGACAAAAACAACTTTGTGAAATTGTCTCACATTCAACGATGCTATAGTCACGTAATTAACATCTAACATGGTCTTGAAACAGTATGGCTTTTTATGGTTAATGTACCTTTGAATAACAATTTCTTCAGTCTTGTCTAAAATATAGATAACTTATTTCTGTTTGATCATGATCATAACATACAAAAATGTACATTATATGCTGATGCTATTTGTATCAAGCTTAACAATCGGTTATTATAAACCAATAACTTATCATTATGTTACTTGAAGTCAGCTAAAATTTTGCTTTCTCTGATCTCATTTATTATAAATGTCCTACAGAAATAGACAAAGTGCATAAATCGGCTTAATTTACATACATCACCTATTCTTAAATAATCTGTAAAGATTTATACCATAAGGAAAGCTCATTAGAATCCTGTTAAATTTCTTCTTTGGTCTTGTCCAACCTCCATTTTATCTCCATAAAAAGAGCTGTTTTACTTGCATAACATTTTTCAAGCGGTAGAACATTTTTAAACTTTAAAAATTCTGTTGTTGTGATCAAATGGTTAACTTTTTTTTAATGCGTTTATTTAAGGTCGCCGCCGGAAAGCCCATATGGGCGACCGTACACTCAAGTCGGGCCAGCAAAGAGCGTCCCGCTGAGATTTTTTTCGTCGATTTTTTTCCAGCTTTTATTGGTGGAGGAAGACCCCAGGTGACCTTCCGGGCATTATTTCAGTCTCGAGCGGGCACCCGGGTAGAACCACCAACCTTCGTAAGCCAGCTGGATGGCTTCCTCACATGAACGATTTCGACCACGACCAAAGTGAGGATCGAACCTTCAGCGGTCAGGGGCCAGTGATCTCAAGTCGGCGACCTTAACAACTCGGCCACGGAGGCCCCGTACATGGTTAACCACACTAAGAGAAATTATATATGTGTATATAATTATGCAAATAAAACAATTTTCAAACATCGAAGAATATGTAAAATATGAACTGCAAGTATTTGTGCATATTATATGTAATCGTTAAAATATATGCATTCAAATATTATTTTAAAATTTGACTTAAACTTTAATGTAATTAAATTTCTAATTACCTCCCTTTATTTACATGAAATGTTAAATGCGGTAATATCTTTAAAAATAATGCTTTTTTGAACTTACAATATTGATAAATCTTAATTTGAGCATCATATCTCTGATTTAAAACCATAAAAATTGTGTTACAGGTTATTTAATCTATTTAGTTTTTGAGGATTTACTGTACATTTCATTATTAAGCATTGTTTTCTTATAATCAACTCAACAACATCAAAAGTCATAACTCTAGTTCCAGAATGTAATGATTTATTATCACCTTGCGCTAAAATATATTTTACAATAACTTTTTTATTATCTGAGGTATGTAATCTTCTTCAACTATATGGTTCTTTCTATCACTCACCTAATGTCTGGCACAATTCATAAGCGTAGCACAATAGTTTCAGAATCATTTCTCCCTGCCAACGAAGTTTGAATATTCTTGTTCAATTTATGCTTTTAATTTAAATTTCATTATTTTGTAAGTATTTACTTCATACATTTTTTTTACTGTTCAACTGCACCTTCATATCTGACGAGGTTCATAACGTTAGCATTAGTTTAATGGTGCAACTTTGTACAAGTGACAATAGCTTGTCCCTTTTAGTTCCGGTAGGTTAGGGGATAATCATATTTATATGATTTTGAACCTTAAGATTTTAACTATACAAACAAAAGTACAAACTTATACAATGTATATACGTATACATTATTACTAACAAAATATGTATATTGTAGGCTTTTTATCAACTCTAAAGAAAAGAAAAACTTCTTACTCTAACTTGGCAACATTTTGATTTAAATTTAAAGTTTTTTGTTTGTTACTTACATACTATATATGTTATTGCTATTGATGAACTTAAGAATAAAATTGCCTGAAGTAACCAGACAGCATTGAGATTAAAGTTTTAAATTTACTCTACTAACATCTCGTTTAAAAACTTAACAGCCTGGATTTCTGGGAATGATAGTCATATCGAATTAAACATAGATATTTCAAATTGCAAAGAAATCAAGTATTAATATAATAAAAAGCTATGTCTATTTCAACACAAACATTTTGAGTTACGTAGGAATCACGTATTTAAAGATATATAATAAACATCCCGAAATACCAAACTTTTGTAATTCTGAATATAAAAGGCCACTGATGTTACGAAAGAAGGGAAAATTAATTTCTTATTGTTTTTATTTAAATTGAAAACTGACTAAATTGTTAATGCTATAACTGTTTTGGGATATTTTTTTTAAATTTCATTTCATATTTGTAATTTCTGATCGCAAGATCAGTAAATACAAAGCTTACATCCACGGTCTAACACAAAATTTCCTAACAGACCTAACAACGCAAAGTAGTTCTCACTCAAAACTGCTAAAAAAACAGCAATTTAAAAGAGAGAATAATTTTCAGTGCAGGCATTTAACGAATTACAGTGCATTTAAAGTTTAGATTAGTCAATAGAAATATGAGGTTACAAGCACAAATTTCGCGGATGAATATCTTTTTTACCCTTTTTACCCAATGAAAAATGTTCGGCTATTTCCGTAAAGCTTCGGATTATCATGAATGCACAATCACAAATTACGCGGATGAATATCATTTTAATCAATGAAAATGCTATTTTTAGCTATGTCGTTTACCGAATACTCCAGAGCGTAGTACACAAATAAATCTGACTGTAGTGGAATATATACATGTCGGACTGTTTTCATTGGCGAGAAGATTTTCGCTAAATTATTTTCATCAGTGTTAAACAACAGGTTTATCGTGAACAAAATACCTCGAAAAAATACGGATTACAAACACGAAATAGAAATTCTCAATTTAGAATTACAATGTATTTGTTTTTATTCAAGTTACATACATATAACTTCACCGTGGTGCAGACGTAGCGCGCTCGTTTAGGGTGAGAGAGCCCTTGGGTTCAAATCCTTGTCAGGGCAACTTTTTTGAAGTGTCTTTTTAAGGAAGTAGCCACAGTATGCAAGGATAAAGTGTGACCGTCATAAAAAATGAACATAGATTATTTTTTGATGCAACTCTAGTCATGCAAAATTCCATATGTATCAATCTCAAACTGTTATAGAAAAAAATCTAAACGCAGTTGCTGCGTTACATGAATTATAGTATATAAAAATAAACTTATACAGGAAAATACATGCAGATAGTCAGTATGATTTAGATTGCAAAGATCAGAAAATACCACAGAGCTTGCAGCCCTTTGATTTATATATTAAATATTGAAGTGGCGCTGTGAATATAAGTGACGGCAAACTGTTAACGCGTCAGGCTAGTAATCTAAATCCGCTTAGGTTATTAAACACCAGCTCAGGGGCAAGTCTTTGTATCATTGAGAAAGAAGCTTTGCGCTAATTACAGTTTTCTAAGTGGTTGGTTCCATGAAGGGTTTCGAGACTGTGTCTATAACAAAACAAGGATATCACTTGAAAACTTTACATCATTTGTTACATCAACTATTTTATTAATGAACTGAAATATTGTCACAGAAAAAAGTAAAGATTGGATGAATAGGCTTAAATGATTCATTTTTAGATTCCGTTTACATTCACTGTTAAGAACACGTTAATTAACGGACAAAAAAGCTACGACTGAAAATGCGTCTTAAAAATAGAATTCTTCCCAGCGCAAAATAAGAATAATTACACCTGGTAAAGAATCATTTTTTCATTAAATTTATTCAGGATTTACTTCATCATTACCAGTCTATTTAATAGGATTGACATACCACGTGGTATAACTATGACGTCATTTATAAAGGTTCGTTTGGCGAAATTTCTTTTTTGCTTTAAATTAAATATGAATCACATTTTATTTGTTTTGCGTATTGGCAATTACTTAATTTATTTTAATTATTAATAAGTATTTTGCATGGAAGTCATATATATTCGTTCGTTTACAGGTTGCTTCCTTTATCACATATTATCCAATATTAACACTCATTTGATAAGCATTTTACATGTTCTTCATTATTAACTACAAACAATCGTTTTACAGAAACCTAAAGTGCCTTTAACGAACAAATTACAGCATTTTGCCATTTCTGAGGCTGTACTTTATTGTTTTCATTCAAAATTGCAATCTTAAAGTGCATGCAGAAAGCATTTAGTATTCAATGAAGTATAAAAAATATTGTATCCAGTTAAAGAATTCACGACATTAAAACTCCTTGTTTTCGTGTAACTGTTCATATCTAGTGAACTTAATTCGCAATATTTATACGTCTTTAAATATTCCAAATATTCTGAAAATGATGTATGGCTTCCATAACAGCTTCATTTATATTTAGTTTCTAGGAAGTGCATTAAAACATGAATCATTTCTCAAATATTAGAACGTCGTAAACTTCTCAAAGCCGCTAATTATGTATATCTTAATATGCTTAATAATATTTGTGATAAATTTTCAGCTGCAAACTTCTTGATTTCTTGTTTACTTCCTGTGAAATAAAACAGGGTTAAAGTGACTCTCCTTATTTACTTCTGTTATTAACAAAATGTTAAGTATACAGTAAAGAGATCAACAAGGCAAGGCGACTTTCACAGATTGCTTATAAAAATGAAGAAAATAACATTTGTAGCTAAATTATAAACGTATGGGCTCGTATGTTCTTTGACGAACATCAAGATCAATAACAGCAACAGCAACAACAACACAATAACAACAACAACAACAACAGACAGACAGACATAAATGGTTAAACAGTGTAAATAAAGTACTCCAAAAGAACCAAACGCGAATAACGGAGCTAAATGTTTAACGATCTTCAAAATCAAGATGTAAGGGTTTAAACACGGTACACATAAATTTTGTGTGACAATAAAACTATAATTGTGTGACAATAAAACTATAATAAAAGATCTATATTTTATCAGAAACATCTGCGTCTTCATGTCTACTATGAAGTACGACAATGACATTCACATGGTTATAATGTGCATAATTATGGTGCATAAGCGCTCTCTAGGTATTATTAAGTGTATATATGTCTGTAATTTTCCATCCCTAATCTTAAGCTCAATACTCAGAAAATATGATAAATTTGGTTCCTGAAGAACTACATTTTGTCTGTTGATTGTAATTTATTATACCGATATGCCAGATACCATTTTTATTGACATGAAAATTGACGTTCGCTTTAATCTGAATGTTGTATAATCTTATACGAATAAAAACTATATAAATCTATATGAAGAAAAGCGTTAATTGATGAGTAAACTGGTCTACATAAATAATTGATTTTTTCCCCATATAATTACTGTGTAGAAATGACGAAGTTCATAAAAGTCAGTTTATAAATTAAATTAAAAATTCATCAATAACGTGTATTTCCTCCTTCCGTTTTCCGCCACTTTGTGGGCGGTTGCCCATGGGACGAAAAATCAGGTCGTTATCGCAAACACAGGTCAGGAAACCTTTTTTGCATATTTAGTTTACCATATTCCATTTAATTTAAATATGACTAAATACAAAAACATGTTTTTATTCCATGAAAATTAATGTCATTTCATAAATTGCCTATGCATTTTAATCGACTCCAGTTCTCTTCATCTTTTGTGCAAAATAATATTTGGTACACTAACACTTTGTCTGCGAAATTTTTGTCCTTGTATTATTTCTAACTCTGAAAACTTATAATATGCCCCAAAAAATGTTATTTTCATTGTTACTTCTTTGTTCGTAACAGTACTTTCTTCAAACTTTCAAATATACGTTGCCATGTATCAGACACATTACACGTTCAATTGTTCATCGCTGTATCGCCAAAAATTTAAAATCAAATTTACAATGAATTCAACTTTCAATTTCTTTGATATTCTGTCTCTTTTATCCTTTTGGGATTTACTTCAATCTTCAAAAGGGCATTTCTTATTATTAACCAACGTTATAAGTAAGCAGGCTCATAGCTTTAGCTTGAATTTGTTTAGAATTTTCTCTCCTTGAAATTATTATGTTACGTTTTACATAATTTTCAGAAATGTGATTAAAATTAAAGTCTTGCATCTTTATGTCCTGACTTAAACTATCTCCATTTTGAACTTACGGTCTTGTCTTTATGAAATATTTAAAATATTTTGTTGATAACTTCTTCGACTTAAAAGTCAAGATTAGAATTTCTTTGTCATCAATGATATTATGTATAATAAGGTAAATAGCTCTCGCATCTTTAAGGCAAGAGTTATTTTCTCTTTGAATTTAAAATTTGGCTTTTAAAATATTGCTTTTAACTCTTAATTTCCTTCTAACAGAAAGGATTTCATTCATATTGTATTGTTGTCTTTTTCAAAATAGCATACATATTGTTCTTGCTTATTTCATGCCATAGGGCTATTTGCATGTTATGTGGTACGCAGGAAAAGGATATTTGAGGTTTTTCTGTTAGTACTTATCACATATACTGATTTTTACTTGTTCTTTGTTTAGTTCAGTATTACGTCAAGCGCGCCGACTTCTTTGACAGCTCTCGTAAAAATTATCCATGATAATTATTTTTTTGGGATATCAAGGTGAAATGTAGATCCTGTTCTTGCTCTATGATGGTGACAAAGGCTTTGCCCTTATTGTTCCAGAAGGTTTAATGATAGACGTAGCTTTTATAACATTACAATGTGATTTCAATATACAAACCAATGTATACGTTTACAATATTATTTCCGTTATCATGCTTTTTATAGCTATATTAATCAACACCGGAAATTATAATTATAATTAATTTTTGGGAAATCGAGATGAAATAATGTAGATCCTGTTCTTGCTCTGTACTGGTTACAAAGGCTATGCATTTAATTTTTAAGCGAGTTTCATGATGAACCATTACAATGTGATTCCAGCGTACAAACCAATGTATACCTTTACAATATCACTTCCGTAATTGCTTAGTATAGCTATTTTATGCAACACCGGATTAAAATTGTTGAATATAACCTGTCAACATTTTTAGTTTAAAGGTTTAATTTTATCTTAATAACATAGTAGTCTGGAATTCTGAGAATGATGATAGGTATATATATTAACATACACGTGTCAAATACAAGATAAACCTAGTAGTAATATTGAAAAGGAAAATGATCACATCAACATAAATATTTAAGATTATATGGAAATAATTCCTGTAAATAATATTTGTGTAATAAACAACTGAAAATACCATTATATGAAATGTCAATGATGTCACGACAACAGTCAGAACTATTTTTCTTTTCTATTTCATTTTATATATATCTAATGGAAACCTGTCTGGAGTGCTAATGGTTAAATTACTTTTAGACTTAGTTAAGAAATATATTTTATTCGTTTATACAGAACTTATTTCTGTCCAATTGTGTGGAAAGCTTTATTCTTTAACACACCTTCTTGAATCCATCTCTTAACTTTAACAGTGCTGTGTAATGAGTATAAAGTTTCTTGCTAAATGATGGGACACTCCCCTAACTCTTCCTTTTACTTAAACAAAAACAAAACGATTATTTTCAAACAGATTAGTCAACAAAATGAAATTAACAATATCAAACACAAAAAAGCAAACACACCCACTTTTGTTAGTATTGACAAATCATATGTTCTAAGCAACAACATCATGAACACTACACATTTATTTAGTTACTGATTGATATTATACGTTATCATGAATTATAATTATTCTTACACAATCCTTTGATTAGTTAACTAAACTAATGTAACAGAAAAGTTGTTACATGAAGATTTGATGAATAAGCTAAAATTGCTCCAATCTAATGCTGTCTTAAATTTTACCTTGCGTGTTAATACACTGCTTATTAGATAACAAATAAGCTGCGACTGATAATGCTTCTAAAAAAAGCGCAAAATATGTTCAATTACAAAACCGGTTACGATAAAACATACTAAATTGTTATCTTCTGTGGTACACATAAATTAAGACATGAAGATAACTTCAGAACACGCAAGAATCAACTTATTATTATTAACATTTATTCCCAAGATAATGATCCAAGATTTTAATCATCATTTAATGACTTCTTTAACAGGGTTGACATACCACGTGGTATAATTATGACATCACTCTCAATATATATATATTGTATCGATAATACTATCTTTTCTGTTCATGTAAATCATTTGGTAATAAGTAAATTTATCTTGGTTCATTTTTTGTATGGCAGTCAAAATACTACTTTGCTTACATTTTGCAACAATTATCACCAATGAGTTCAAATAAGCACTATTAACCTCGTTGTTGTAAGCATCTTACACATTTTCATCAATTTTATCAGCATTATAAAACACACAATGGCACATTTAACAGAAAGGGAAAAATCATTTCTGAAGCTAAATGTGCCTTTAACGAAACAAATTACATAATTATTGCCTTGATTAAGGGATATTTCCGTACTTAATTTTATTTTCTCATCAATTTGAAAAATAAAAAAAATATGCATGTTTTTAGCGATTCAATTTTCTATCAGTTCTTTAGAACAAAACTTCAATTTGAAAAGGGACTGCAAAACATTCTAAACAAAAATAAAACACCACTTATCTTGGTGTTTCAAACGACTTTATGACAAGTTATCATCTACAGATTTTCACTCCGGTGTTAACAGTTAATATTCTGCACAGAAACAAAACTCACAATGTCTGTACCTCTTCGAAGATATTCTGAAAATGATGTATGGCTTCCATCCGATCTTCATTTATATTTGTTTTCCAGGAAGTGCATTATTACAGGAATTATTTCTCAAATATTTAATCATCGTCAATTTTAAAAGCCGGAACATATGCATACGTGATGCTCTACAATGTTTAAGATAATTGCCGGATAAAAGTAGGTTTCTCTCCGATTTCTAGTTCAGTTTCTGTTGACTTTCCGTGAACAAAAAAAAACAATAAAACAAAAAAAACACACACAAAACATTTTCTGCAGTTTTTGGGCGGCAGTTGTAAATGCAAGATGATATATTTACAAAAGAACAACAACAACAACAACAACAACAACAACAAAAGCACACTTATAGAACTCATCTTTGTCATAATCACTTCTGTCAGAACGGAAATATGTATTAACCTCCAACTGTTCTGCACACTTCAAATGCGTTTGCTTTAACTAAAAATAGAATTATAGGAGTAAGTCATTCTTCAGAGTATGTATGTCTGTAGTTTGAAAAGTTTTCCGATTCTCAGAAAATATGATAAATGGGGTTCCACTAGACCTACATCTTATATGTTAATTGTAATTTATTACACTAGTATATGCAAGATACATTTTTGCATTGAAAATGGGATTGGAGTTTGCGTTTATTTGGGAATCGTGTTATCCTGCAAACTAGTTCATTTCAATGGAAATTGTTCATCTAGTGATCTAATTAATTTAATCACTTGTAAATAAGTAATACACTGTATGCCGGCTTGATTCAGCAAGAACGAACAGCCATAAATTTGATAGAAGAAGTATTTATCTTTCCAATCTCTTCCACTTCACTGCAATTTCTTAAATCAGCCAATTGCTGACTTCCTTTATCCCAGAAAAGAAGAGTTAATGATATTAATATGAAACAGTATTAAACGACACATTTTGGTATACAAGTTTGAAACAGTTTCCGAAACGAATGAATGCAAAAGTGCTCTATAAACTGTAAAGATATATTTCAAGTATATGAACTTAAATTTCTTTACAATTTGAAAATAACTTTTCAGCATACATCACCAAAAATATATTTTTATTCCTTATATGTATTTTTTTTTGCTGATAGTGATGCATTTATAACTTTAATTGAAACAAAGTGAACAAAAGCACATACTTTTTGTGGAATGAAACTGACGTGACATGTTGCAAATGTCTTTATAACCGCCATGTGACTCATCTGTGAAAGAACAAAATTGCGTTTCACATGTTTAAATGCCGAGTCTTGCTTGAGTTGGCACTAGGGGGCATTGACAGGCTTTATATTTAACAGATCCGACATTATAAGCCTGCAACAAGATCATCCTAACATCCATACAACCTTTTTATGGCCTGCAGTGTTCGCTTTTCAGTTTGTATTTATTTTGAAAACTTCAGAACACAGAATGGTTTATCCAAATGGATTGAAAACAAAATAACAATACCATTTTAGACAGCGTTTAACAAATGATTAGATTTGCAACAATCCTAACCAAGGTCTTTTTTTTTTAAATTATAGCCATTCAATATAACTTTATACGACTAACATGTTATACACGTATCTGGTATAGATTTTGTTAATCAATTTAAAGGCAAATAGCAGCGTGTTAATTATCTGTTAACTTCTTGATGTTTTATTG
Source organism: Ruditapes philippinarum (assembly GCF_026571515.1). Classification (NCBI taxonomy): domain Eukaryota; kingdom Metazoa; phylum Mollusca; class Bivalvia; order Venerida; family Veneridae; genus Ruditapes; species Ruditapes philippinarum. The sequence continues at coordinate 80,426 of NW_026863493.1, forward strand.
GCCTGCATAAATTATTTGAATTTTCCATAAATAGAAATACATTATCTTCCTTTTTGATAATCTAAGATTTATTTCTTTAAATGTTGTTTTATTTTTAAATTTTTTTATGTGTGCTTTGAACGAAGTTCGCATGATGTCATTACGAATCAACATTGTGAAGAAAAGAACTCGTAGTTTATATTTATTTCATTCTGACCTTTGTTTTAATTTTCATTTCATAGAGATTGTTTTTATTTCTCTCTATTTCATATTGAATCTCTCTGTCATCTTATAATGAAATTTAGTTATTTTGTAACCGTAACTTCAATGTTTTCCTTCTTTAAACTTGTATTCCGTTCAACAGCTCTATTATATTACGGTTCGTAACTCAAGCATCTGGTGAGACTATAAACTTATGACAATGGCCAGTCCTTTTTGGTTCTAAGGATAGACATCTCTATATGATGTTTAACTTTTAGATTTTAAGAGTACAAACAAAGGTACACGCTGACATTATTGTATTACTTGTATTATAGCCGTAATTCAACACTGGATTAAATTTGCTATCTGGCAAGTTTTAGATTAAAGTTTGAAGTTTATTCTAGCAACATCTCGTCTTACACATTATCTGTCTGGATGACAGTTTATTTATTTGAACATAAATATTATTTTGATATTGTTATTATAGAGATATTTTTAGTTACGTAAGAATCATTCGGTTAAAGCAGCACGCCTCCATATTCATGTTAATTTTCACAAAATTTGTGGATTTTTCTTTAAAAGAAGAAAACATGAAGTAATTTACAATATTCATTAAAACATAAAGAGGTCAACATATGCAAAAACAGCCCTTATTGCGTTAGTAACGCAGTTAGAATATGGTGATAAAATACGGAAAAATCAGTGTTTAACCGCACATAACATGTAAAGTATAACTTGGATCTTGAATATTTTTACCTTTCGTAAAAGTTTAAAAAGTTAAGGGCATTTTTCTCAACATTGATTTTTTTTAAAAATAGTTTGACTCATCTGGAGGCGTGCAGCTTTAAAACTTATTTTTATGATACCATTCTAATATTACTTTGATTATGCAAAGTCATGGATGACAAAATGGAGATTCTAATTTCCAATTATATAAATGGAAAAGTGTCTGGCATTTAAATAGTTGAATTATCTTCAAAGGGTATAAATCTAAATCTTACGAAATACTTTTATAAAATTTATCAACAGTAAAATTATATTAGTTCCATTATTATATGGCTGACTTCCCTACGACAATTTTATAACATAAAATTCTTTTACACATGAATATTGTACGAAAACAGAATAAAATGTTCCATTACAAAATATTATTTGCTACTTTAAGTAGGGTTTTATCAGTTTAGCAATGGTCTGGTCTTATGCGTGTCGCTTTTAAGCCAATTATTACATATTTATATCATACAAGCATTTTAGAAGTTACTGTATTCTTTTTTATGACCAATATAATCTTTGCAGCAGATATATAGCTTTATACACTTTAATGCTATATTTACAATAATCTTTCATTAGTTTTTTTACTTAGATTGTGAAGAAAGCTGTATAATTATTTACATTCTAAAATACATGCCTTGAACTAACCATTACTGAGCAGTGAGTGCAACTTTTCTACCTAAGCCTGTCCACGGATGGAAAAGGAAAGTATAAGTAACTATCCACGCCCCTTGGCAACAGCAATATTCAACATTTAAATATGAAAATTGTTCATTCTTTCTTTTTTTGAAACACATATCCGAAGATGTGTTCATGGAACTTTCAATGTGGCACGTTTGTGCCATTCCATGAAAAGCGGCTTACGGATCCCAAGTAAAAAAATACCTGTGCCCAAAACGAGGAAACAATAGGCGGAACTAGATAAAATAGATATCTTAGAGTTCCATCAATCTTTATTTTGTTTTAGATTTATTTCCCGTACAAAGACTACATTGTCAATGTTTAAGCGGCCTTGAATTTTTCAAAATACATTCAGAAAATGATGTATAGCTTACATTACATTTTCAGACATAATTATGTATTTCATAGGGTAAACTTTATAGCAGGAATTAAATATTAAAGCTGGTAAACATTAAAAGTCGGAAGATGAGAAACATCGGTCTTTTTAACCTTTTTTCTTTGTTGACTTCTCTTAGATAGGATTGACATTGTTTATTAAAAAGAGAAAAAGTAGAATCATTAAATGTCGATGGTTCCATTTTATTTAGTGTCGTGAATTTTTGTTTCGTTGAAGGCACATACATTCTTGTACTTCAGGCCAATACTCCGCTTTTCATTGAATGGCACGAAAGTGTCACATTGAAGGTGCCATGATAAGCGCCGTATGAAAATATGTTTCTAAATACAAAATTTCATCATTTTACATGTTTATATGTTGAATTATGCTTAAATAGATGCTAGGGGGCAGTCGTTAACTTGCACTATTCAGTACGTCCATGATCAGTCTCGATCAAACCGAGCCTGCACCATTTTCAATTTTGTCGTTTAAGGCATTCATTAGAGATTCGTTTTTCTCAATTTCACCGGAGTCTGTTTGTGCTTTGATGACAAAGCGGATTGCTATCCATGATAAGAAATCGGAACCTTACATGACTCAACGCTCCTAAAACATGTCAAAAACGTTGCAGGCTTAGATTGAGCTAGCTTATTCATCGACGTTTAATTAGGAGGATGTTTTGTCGATTTTACTTTCAAGAAACATCTGCGACATTATGTCTACTTTTGGAAATGCGACAGTGACATCAAAATGACAATAACATGCGTAGCTATGGTGCATAATTTCTCTCTTAAATATTCTAAAGTGTAAGCATATCTGTAGTTGTCTGTAGTTGTCTGTTACTTAGAAAATAAGATAAATTGTGTTCAAAATTTCAAAATTTTACCAGTTCACGTTTAATGTTGAATTCTACTTAAATTAATTATAGTAGTAATAATTTTCCATGTAAACTTATGTCAAAATACCCGAAAACAACTTTGTTTCAACAGCATATGAATTTTCAATGTCATTAATAATTTAGATAGTCTAAACATGACGTTGTATAGCACGCGACTCATCTGGCACCCTCTATGCCAGATTAAATTTCCGGCATGGGTAAAACTAAATGGAAATGTCGGCTTGATGTGCACAAATAACAAAATTTTGAAGTTGTAAGTATATTCATTCCTTGTTATGATAGATAGATGTTTCGAGGAGCATTTGTTATGACAGCCATTTTCTTGATTTTGGCGCTATATTGAACCCAACATTAAATGTCATGGGGATGTAATAAATGCAGCTAATATCATTTCGTTGTATCTTATTTTTGAAACAATTTTATGTATGTTTAAGTGACTTGAAAGAAAGTTAGATGTAGCATTTATCAAAGTAAAGTTGCGAAAGACTACAGCTTTTATGTCAAGCCTTTTCGATTTTCCAAAATATTTAGATAACAACACATCGCTAATAAAAACGTGCTTAATGTCAAAAATCAATCATTTTTTATAAGAATTTTTTTTTAACAATTTACATTCTACAAAGAATGATCATCATCACTCGATCAGTATATGTTTTTTATGTTTATACATTTTTATCTTATCATCTTATCAAACAACATTATTGGCGTCCGCGCCGAAAGGCGAAACCCTTAATAGAATGCATTTAGATTTTGTAAAAGTACAATCGCAATTGTTTGGCTCTTTCCGTCAGTCGTAGCCGAGGACGTTTCGATAGGTGAAAGGGTAGTTGTTGTTTACTGATTTTTAAACACGAAACGGTCATTCGTGTCGCGCTATGGTAATAGATAAAGAACAATAGAATTTTACAGGAAATGAAATGCAAACATATTCAACAATAAATCGCACTCTTCCTAAATCTATCTTAACAATTATTTAAAGTACAATGTATAAACGTAGGTCATTTTTTACGAATTGTTATATTATAGTATTATCATTTTGAAATGGTCTTTTCCGTAGGTTCCGTACGCCCCCCTCAACACATTTCTTTCAAAGTGTTTTTAAAGAATTTGTTTTTCAAAACCAACAGTTAGTTGGTCAATTAATAGAAAGATTCAAACACTTTAAGGCTTTGTTCTGTGAAGGTTTTTGATGTTTGGGCCGGAATATCCGTTTTAAGGGTACCCGCCAATTTGGCTTAAGCGCTAAAATAACGCCATTGCATTTCTCGCGAATTTTCAAACATATGTGAATATGAAGAGATACACCAGTCCGTTTTGAAAGTATATATAAATTAGAGTGCATGATTTCTAGTCAAAGAGTACGTCTGAGAAAAAAAATGGAAATATGATAAATTTACATTCAATTTGTTTATCATAGGAATTTTTGTTTCATACAATTTTAAACTCAAGGTAATATTGGTAACCGCAATCCCATGAAAAGATAGAAAATATGTTCATATTTTGTCTATAAATCATACTTTTCTGATCCCAATACACTTCCTGGTGTTGAAATTTGATAGTAATTTAACATAATGTTTACGAGATGTGATATTCCATGTTTTCTTAATTTATAGTTGTCTAAAAGCATATCTTATAAAAGATTTATTTCTAATTGAAACTCATAATTTTGCTAATGATAATTTGTTTTTGTTTATTTCTGAACGATCACACTAGCAAGGTTGATTAAAAACACGTACTTGATAGTTTTGTATAAACACAAAGTACGCAATGGTTTGCAGAGTTTAAATTATCATGGTATTTCCATTACATCTGGTGCTCTGCGACAACCGTCGCGTTCGGGGCGTGTTTGATTTACCACGTGCTTACATTTACCACACCCGACAGAGAAAATATAAAATTTGATTGCACCTGCAAATTCATTTGTTTGTCTGTTTCAGGTTACTTTTAGGTTTCACTTTTTAGCAATGCTAAGAAACATTTACGTAGAACTCGAAGAATGTGGCATAAAATGGCATAATGTGCTCCAGCGCGCATTGTCAGTCTATTTTTTTTTAATTTGTCATATTTTGAATTATTGTTGCCTTCTCATTATGCTATTTATTTATACTTGCAGAAAAGATTAGTTGTGTGACATTTTTTATGACGGGATTCGAACACACAGAGAACAATTTTAGGCTGTCAAGCTTTTGCACGGCGACGGAGTAATAGAGAGTTGAAAAAGCAACAACAAATTTCACGCCCCATAGCAACGGCATTACATTAAATACATTGTATGACAAACAAGATCTACAAGGAAAGGTGGCATTCACTGAACGCAACTCCCACACGACCAAGTTAGAGGGACCAGCGGCAAGAAGTATCGCCAAAGAAAGTCCAACACGACAAGACTGACATTGTTGCAAGCTTTATTTGATTGAGACTGTTCATGGACTCTCTTTCATATGTTTTTTAAACTATAAGTATTTTCTTTTTAGTTTCTCCAAATTTGAAATATTTTCTCCAAAAAATGAATTACATCAATAACAACAATCCATGCAAACTTAGAAAACGGAAAAGGCAACAATTACACAAATAAAGAATAAGTTTTGGCAGCTGTTTCAGTTATCACAACCTACCAGAAATAAATTATATGAATATTGTTATGAAGTACGAAGTGTTCATTGAATAAGATACGTCACTACAGGTTTCTAACGTACATGAATGCAGCATACATTCATAATACACAATAAGAAAGAATGTATGTTTGCAACACCTGGCTTTATGTTTACAATTAGTTTTAAGTACGAGTACATATGTCTAAAAAGCTCTTTGTCAAACCAGAAATTAGTCTCCCGAACTTATGTTTAATGCATTGGCAGGACATTCAAAAAGTAAAATGTTTTCCAATTTTTCATTTTGAACATTTCTTATGTAAATCACTTAGTTGCGCAAAATCTTTATCAAGTGTTTACCGTCTTCAGAAATCGTCCTCTCCTATATTACCGAGGCTTAAGCAACAGTTTCTTATTGACCTTATTCAGCTTTTTGCATTTTGTCGGCTTTTCTTTGCCCTGACCTGGTTCTTAATTTGTGTCCTGCTTGACTCCTTGCCGATGGTCCTGTGTTGCTGGGTCGTGAAGAGATTGAATGTATTGTACGCCGCCCATTCTTGTTGATTTTGTGTTTTTGTGTATAATTTGTCAACAGTAAAATTGTGTCCATCTTATCTCAAATACACGACATAATATACATCAGTTTGTACAGCAATGCAAGATAATACCACATGAACAGTTTGTATTTCAATTATCTTTTTAATACCAACACAATAAAACTTATTAGCTTAATCTTGAGGATCCTGTCTATTTAATGGGGGTGAAAACCGCAAGCAATTGTGACAAGAGCTAATTGGCTTCGACACTAATTAACCTCGATCAATGATGTAAAATTAAATCAGGGAAAAGAAATAGTTTAAATTGAAAGGAAAGATCATATGAGAGCACTTTGCAGAACGCAGCACAAACATAATCCATCAGCAAAGGACCATTGATAAGGCACCCAGCAGGAACAAAATTTTGGGCACGTGAACGGCATGAAAACGTTTTTAATGATACTTCATTTAAAACACGATTATAAAACATTGTCATTTAATGTAAAATACTGCATTAAAAATATTTGACACTAGCTTGTCAATTATTCAAACGAACCATACAATTTCCATGTTTCTAATGGTTGTTTTTTTGCTTGTAAAAGATTTCAAACGGGAATTTGTTGTGTTGCTCTTTTCCCCTAAAGACATAATGATTAATTGATGATAGTTTAATCTCAGTTGTTGCGGCAAGTCCTGTCAAAAAATGCATTGCTGAATTATGCATTTGACAAATTTTCATTTAATCGTTTAAAATGATGTTAATTTCAGGCACGGCACAGTCTTTTTAATCATAGGGGGTGACAGAATTATAAATCAGGTTAATGCATGCTCCAAAGGGGGTTGACTTTCACATTTTTTTTCGGACGGTGTCGTGGAAAAAAGGTTTCTGATTTCCACTATTTGTTTCGTGATTTTTACTTGGTAAGCCAAATCCATGAAGTTATGGTGGGATGGAGGGGCCAGAATCTCCATTTTGTCCCCCCCCTCCACTTCGGATTTGCAAAATAATTTTAAAATTTTAGTTTTTACTACTATGTCTACATTTCTTAAGAAAGCGGTACTGTTTTTTAATACAATTGAAAATGAAATAAAAAATGTGAATAACATACTTAAGACACACATCAGGTGATTTCTCTGCTGGACATAAAGATATTGGACATTTTTCATGGCAAAGACACGCTTCGTTATATAAACTGTCTGTTCACCAGATATCGGAAAACACATAACGCAACAGAGTTAGTGAAGAAACTAAGACGGGAATTATCAAAGCTTTGAAGGAATATTAACGTACAGTAGTGTTGAATGGGATATTAAATCTGAAACTGTTCTTGAAGCCAAAGGAAAACTTTAAAATTTACAAACATGTGTAATATTACAAGTACAACATTATAGGTGAGGTGATAAGATTTTTCGTTTGTGAATCTGGATGTTAAACATACTTTAAATTTAATTTATTGAAATCGATGAAGAGAATCAGCAAAAATATTTTTGCAATATATCTTACATTTGTATTCAATTAAATAATATTAAAGCTATATTAACTTTAGTTAGTGAAACACTCGAAAGGTTATTGACACATTTGGGGGTGTTTATAAATTCAAAATTTCTCCATTTTCGTGGTTTAATGTTAAATTCCGGCGTTTGGGGGGGGGGGTCATTCATAAACGGTAGCTTACACTTTCCAGTATCGTCCATGAATAGGCTCAATCATTTTCATTTTTTGCCGTTTAGGGCATTCTTTAGGGGTTCAGTCTTCCTCTAAATAACTTTGATATTTGATCTATTTTCAGGATACTTTATTACTCATTGGAACGTTATGAAACGATCATACAAAATTGCAAACTTAAATCATAATTGTGCAAATTGTGTTGTTTTATAAATATAACTGTGAGTTGGTCCATTATACCATAGCAAGTTTAACTGATTATAAAAAGTATCATACGTGACATCAAAAACGCGGAACAATTATAAATGAATAGTGCTGGTGAGTGTAAGATACAAGATTCGATATAACATATCTATATATAGCAGATTATAAATTTGTTATAGAACAAAAAATATATTATTTTTCATATAACAAAAATCAAAGTAATGATTTTTGTCAACGTAAATATTTGTGAGTGAAACAATCTGTGGGTAACTTGCCTCAAGACGCATGAGAAAAATAGTATTTGAAAGTAAAATATTGCAATTGAACAAAGAAAGTATTTAACGCATTTCAATAGACTAAGTGCTAAAAATCCACGGAAATTGTCATGCTTTGCCTAAATAGCCCTCTCTGTGTTCGTCTCGCAGTAGAAATATGTTGTTAAATACTTAAAATCATTCATCGCATATAACATATAACATGTAAATTATTACTTGAATTTTGAATGTTTTTACTTTTCTTAAGATCTAACTAAACTTTTCTCATATTTGATTTTCATGAAATATTTTGGCCAATCCGAAAGCATGCAGCTTTTGATGGTATTGTTTGTAAAGGTAAATACTTTAATGATTGAAAAATGAATATGATAAAATATCTTATAAAAGGAAATAACCAGAAATGACTTTAAAGTTTGGTATAAAATGCCCGTCATCATTATATAACGCTAACAAGAATTTGAAGTCATCTGATGACAACAAGTGACTTCATGTGATAAGATATCGTTATAGAAATTAGAAATGCCCGTTGGTTGATTATTAAAAACTGTTAACGCAAGACTAAGGTTTCTTAATAAAACAAGATTTTTTTTTGTATTCTACCATGTTCATACAATATCTTATGTCAAACAATGACTTTAACAATATTATTTCAAAGAGAGGAAGATCAAACGATCATAAATGTCGTTAAATGTTATGCATAGCATGCGAAGCACGCACTGTTGAATCTGATTTACAGAAATTTTAATCAACATTTGGTAATGTCTAGGCAGTTGGCCCTCCTGACTAATTTATTAACAATTTCAGATTTCTCCGCAAGACTTTTAGTGACTACTTAGTACACATGACTTCTTTGTCATGAGTGAGAGACAAATAATCACTAGACTCAATGTCTGAGATAAATTCTAATGGCAAAATATTGCTCAGCCCGAAATTGAACCAGCGAATCCAGTGCGCTCTCAATTAAGCTTAGCGGGATAACATCATACCTCTCTTAGTCCGGCACGGAACGGTACGCCAAAGTAAAGGCTAATCTCACGAAGCGTCGCGAGGTTCGGCACGGAACGATAAAGCACAAACTATTATTAGGTAACGTCGCGTTAGCCGTCGCGTTAGCCGGCACTGCACGACATAGTTTATAAAAGCATAACGTACCGTTGTGTAGTTCTGTACAGCACGACACAGCATACAATGACGCAACTTTTCGTGGTTCAGCCAGACACTACATAGCAAAGGGTTAAATAGCCTAGTGCAACGTGACCGGCTTGACAAAGACTTTTTTAACGTAGCAACTTAAACATAGACATGACACGACATAACACATACTAGCATATCTTAGCTCTGTGCCACCCGTCTCAGCACGGAATGGAACAGAAGCATAGCATTGGAAACTTTTCCATAGCTTCTGATAGTATTAACATGGGAAGCTAATAGTCATAGATACTTATATTTTCTACATGAAATGAATGTATCACATATTTACATATGACCAGACAGAAATGAGATCTCTATCACGCTCGAGTTTGATCCCGTGTGCTCCAGGGTGACTTTGCTGGCGTCTTGCCAATAACATGTTCGCTATGGTTAAATATGTAGTTTAAACCTGACAAGGTTTAAATATATAATTAAAATAGGGTTATAATAGGACTAACTTGATTTTTATTTGTATTTCCTTCCATTGGATAGTACTAGAACGGGTCCTACCCGAGTCTAGTCAAGATAATCCTAAAGTTACTTACTTTTTTTCTTAAAAAATAGTTCAGTACATGTAACAAAATAAAGTAAATAAAAAACACATACACAAAGTATTAACCGATCAGTATAGAATGTGAAATATAATGTAATTACTGAAATAAAAAAGCTTAATTAAAAACAGTTATCATAACAGTTGTAAAAAGTAACATTTTTTTTTTTTTGATACACAGTTTTAATATTTTAACTTTGAATAAAGTAGATTTGTCTACCCAAGGCACTTTTTCCTATTAGTGTTTCAAATAATTATACTGAAAATGTATCGATACGATAGTCTTATAAAATATTATAATATGACAATTAGTAGTACAAATGTATATTGTTTTTAGAACATTTTATTATCTGCTATATATATAGATATGTCATGTCACATCTAGTTTCTCACACTAACTTACAATGGCATTCGTCTTCAATATCGTTCGGGTTGCATTTTTGACCATAACTCGTGCATTTAACATTAAAATCGTTATACTCTTTACTATATTGTATCTCAAGACAGAATGCTACTAAAACAGTTATTGAATGTCAGTTGATCAATGTTTTACATGTCAGGTTAACAATCGGGGTTATAAAACTTTCATAACATTTCGGTATCCAAGATTGTCAGCATGACGTCAACATTTGCTGAACTATGATAATTATCGTCGAAGCAACGTTTTTCATTCATCAGTGAATTAAGAAAGGGAATATAAACATCAATAAACACCGGCGTATATGCAATTAACCGAGGATTGCTCTAATTTGTAACATATTGCAATATCTTATTTTGTTAACATTCCGTATGATTTTATTACTCCCCGTATTAAATGCAATTATATATGTTTTCATAGCTTACATTGCATAACTGCAGTGTGGCCTTGGTTTGAATTTATAATATGTTAATGGTTAATTACATGGTATTTACATGAACACGTCGCTTAGCAGTATGCAACATGTATTTTTACTATGAAAAAAAAATCTTTAAAAGCCGGGGTAATCCTTTGGGAGCAAAGGTAGCAAAGAAAACATAATATATAAGTGAACAATTGCAGATTCGTACTGTTCATGAAAGATTATAGAAAATTCAACACCCCACCCCAACTAGCACCGACCTTAGTAGTATTAAATTTTTAAAACAATAAAATGTTTGATTCATTCGAAAGCAAAATAATTTAAAAAAAAAATAAATAAAAAAATAAGTAACAACTTCACTGAAGACTGGGGCACCTTCTTCAACACGCATTAAATACAATTCAATACAATTCTTAAATAATTATAGAAATACGATTATTTTCAGTTATAAACTGAATTTAAAATTATAGCTTTAAATGCTTCTAAATTTATTTTCATGCAGGCATTATATATTGTAAGTCAGAATAAATATCTTAAAAGTCTACTGAGAAACAGGTTTTGTATTAAATGCGCCTTTAAACATCGTCATAAAATAGTCAAAAAAATGTATTGGTATCTGCACAAGAATTATTCTTTACCTTTGCATCATTGATAATACCAGCCAATAAATAAATAAATAAATAAATAAATAAATAAATAAATATAAAAAGTAAATAATAAATAAATAAATAAATAAATATATAATAAATAAATTAATAATAAAAACAAAAACATCATCAACACAAAATAAAAATAATCGAACGATTTTTTTTATAGAATATATGCAGTTAAGAATATCTATTCTTGATTGTTAAATAAACAAGACAAAAAAACCGTTAATGAAAATATAACCTTATTATAATTATTTTATTTTTTTAGAATGCGGAAATCATAAATCCGCTGTAAAAACCTCAAAAGCATTTATTTTGCTTTTTTAAGGAAATAACACTGATGACTTAATCCAGATTTTAAATCAGTTAGCTTTGATTTCTTATTAACATCAAGCATATAATTATAAACTGATGATTTAAACATGTAAACAAATTTTAGTGTTATTAATTAGACTAAGTATACAGTTAACAATTGATTGATTTTAATACGATGGATCATAAAGTTCGTATATCTCATTTATCAAATGGAATATGGCAAACCGTTTCATTGAACAATTAATTGGTTTTGTTAATAAGTTATTCGTCTACTGATAAATTCTCATTTATTAAACGTACGGAATTTAAATGATATAAAAAATATGAAAGCTTGTTATTTATAATGCGAAAAAATAAAAAAAAACATAAAAATGTGAATTATAATAATGTTTAACCAGCCATTCACTTTTCTAAAAGCCATTTATATTTCATCTTCAAAACGTTTGATATCATACAAAATTAATAAAATTTATTTAATATACAATCTTCTATTTTATTATGTAAGTATCAATTGCCTTCGCTTAATGGATATTATAATTTATATTTTCCTTTATGTGTTTTTTTGTGAGATATTAAGCTGTATTACAAATAACAAAACACAAGCCACAGTTATTTGAAATATTTAACGGTTGCGAAATTGAATATTTGTCATATTAGACATAAGTCAAGGCTAAATTCACCTAACTTAAGGCACACATGACGATATAGGGAGAGTGCAATCAAGACATGCAATCTAACTAAATTTACTTCTTACATCAAGACAGGATAAATGCAGTTCCTAAGGTCCAAAAGTCAACTCATACACAATTGAAAATCTTATATACATAAACTGACCAACTGACCAGAATTAAAAAAATCGCATCGCAATTTAGAGCGTTCTTCAGTTTTTGTTTAAAGCACTTTAAGCCAAATTTCATTGTTATAGTCAGTTTGCGCAACGCAATTAAATTTTTCATTATGCAAAAACATAATAAAAAGAAATTAACTTAGAATTAACTCAGATGTAACAGATATAACACATTTATCAGGCAAGGCTAAGAAAAAAAGGGGGGCGAAGCTTCATTTGTTTTTCATGCCGAGCCTTATAAATTTTTTCAAAATTAGACACTTGTTACGTGTTCTATAAATAATCATGTTTGTAATTTTAATATGCGTTTCATTTCTGAAATTCCACATTAACAAAAACTGCACCTCGAGTTCATGCCGCGTGACGTAATAAACAAAGTGAAATTGTTGATAAATGAACGACAATAATTAATAGCTTATCAAGAACAATTTCAGCAACGACTGTGCATTCATCTAAAGCAGTCGCACGAACTCTGTATAAACTGTGTACCTGCTTGAAATAAAGTTTTTTTTTCATAAAGTTACTTGTTAAATGTAAGTCATTAAAACACCTGCTAAAACTGCAATAAACGCTATACTTGGTTACGGTGGTGGTAAATACTCAGCCATGACCTATTTTACAATGTTGAATGTTTTAATTTGTATCTTCTATATCGTGTAGCATTTTATTACTAAATGATACAGAATTCAATAGGAATGTTGGCAAAACTATACTGAAAATCTGATTTTTTTGCGAATGGCTATATTTCGCGAATTGTAGATTTTTCATTAAACATAAATAATCGCTTAGTAATTAAGTAGTATCATATATAGTAGATATAATTGAACAGAATGGAGAAATTTGAAAATTTAACCTCGCCAATAAGTCTGAAAGGTAGATTTCGCAAAACTTGGTCAAGCGGAAATAACTGACTGCACACTAAAAAGACAAAGACATCGCTCGATATTGTTGATTTATTTGTTTTTCTCATTTTTCTAATGGTCTTCACATAAACATTTGCCTCAAAACTTATCAGGAAACAATTAACAGTTAATTGCTTTTCAGGTTTGCAAAAGACAGTAGCGAGAGTAATAAACACTGTTATGTTAATGGACATTTCGTCTAATTTACATTCTCTTGATATGCAAGAAAACAAAACATAATTTACGTGCTACAAACTAATAAAGCTTTAACTAATTTGTCCAGCTTTATTAAAATTACATTATATAACCCATCTTCTATATACAACAGAAAAATGTTTCTTGCTAATGGTTTGAAACAAGTATCTCTTAATAGATTCTCATTTGTCTTAGGAAACGTATCTGTCTATTTGCGAATTTCCTTTCATCATTCATTTAGGTAAACAAAAGCTCTCAGGGCCTAAATGTACCAATTTCAAACATATGCCATGGGCACGTTATGACGAGATGTTTCATAATAAGAAGATGGATTGATATAATAAATTCTTTTCGGTCAGATACACTTGCATAATTATGTAAAGTTCCATTGTAAATGGAAACCATGCATCTTAACTATGGGTGTTTAATTAAGTCAATGCAACCTATTGGTAGATGTTTTATTAACAAATTTTGAATTCTGCTTATTCTGAGCTTTCTGTAAGTATTTAAATTGTGCTATCTGTCGAGTCCCTAACTTGAAGGTAATCTTACTGTCATACTTACCAGCAAAAACGATACTATCATCGGCCAATATCGTAGCAAATCGTTTATTTCCGGAACGTTATTTTTTCAAAATCTTGGCCATTAGATTATTTACATTCGATATGTACTAAATTCCAGTTATAAACGCTTAAAATAAGTGAATACGGTTGATGTGAAAACAAAACGTTCAGGAAACGATTGATTTATAACAATATTGGCCGACGTGAGAATTTTTAGGCGGGAAAGCATTGCAGTAACCCTACCTTAAACTCATAAGTTTAAATGCAAATTAAGCAACAGTTGTGATCCGTTTAGGGCATGCAAAGTTAGTTCGAAAATGTTATTTAATCAAATGAGTATACAATATATTAACTTTAAACAACTTTGTTTTTTTAAGTTTAGTATCATTTAGTATTATCCGGCAGTTCGTCAAATCTATGTAATATAACCATATAAGGTATAAGTGTCATTTTCCGGAATCACAAATATATAAACTTATGGTGTATAAAAATAAGTTACATATTATTTCCATTGGTGTTAAAATTTCTGAAAAAAACTTGGATTCCTTGAGAGCAAAGAAAGGGCGTTGAAAATGGCAATTACAAATAATAAAGCAAAATAATGTTGAAGGAACCTGATGTACAGACCTGGACTATTTTGTTTTTATTTACTGTATTTATCATTGTGAAAAACGAAGACGCATGTTTTGTATGTATATTCAGCAAAGCATGCATAATTATGCTGGTTAATGCGATAAGTAGCTTATCGCGGGTTTATATGCATTCCTCATGCATTTCTCGCACAATGTCTTCAAACCATGCGATGGGAAATCAATTATACTAGTATTAACTTGTGATATATACTTGCATGCGTGTAGATATGCGTCAATATAAGGTATTAATAAGATAAGTATTTATTGTTATATTGATATCCTAAATGTTATGAATATTATGAAGACAACCCTCCCCAACATATACTTATGTACATTAAAGTTAATCGGGAGTAATACAAACCAATAGATGATGATAGCAGAATCTTCTTTGGAAAAATTTAGAGGTACAGCCTTTGAAATGCCCCACTCTCAACACTGGCAGACACAGTATTCAAACGTTCTGAAATAAATAAAAAACAATCCGGTAAAATTACGCTTAGATTTGTAAATAAAAGAACATATGTAGACTGAGTTAATGGAAACTTATATTTGTTTTGTGTTCACTTTTTCAGACCAGAAGAAATTTGATGACGTCATGCAGTCATCCGGAGAGCCTCAAAATCAGTCGATGGTGCCATATGACATTCAGCCAGACAATTACGCCATATCTTATGACAACTTCTCTTTTGATTATCTTGACAATTTTCCATACGAGCTACAAGTTGACGAAGCGGAAATATTTTTAGATCTAAGTGCATTGAATATATTCCTTATTGTATTATACGGACTTATTTTTATCATCGGACTTCTTGGAAACTTATTCGTAATATTTGTTATAATACGCTTCAAGAGCATGCGAACATTGACGAACTACTTTCTCGTGAATCTGACTTGTGGAGACATTCTTGTTATTGTAATTTGTATACCTGTGACACTCGGGAGCACCGTCTACAAGAAATGGATATACGGCGAAATATTGTGTAAATTAACTCCCTTTATTCAAGGAATAGCAGTCGGTGTGAGTGTGCTTTCTCTATTGTTCATCAGCATTAGTAGATATTTTGCTATTTATAAACCACTTACAGCAAAGATTGCGTTCTCCACTAAGAACGTTCGTATAATGATTTGCGTAATATGGATAATTTCACTTGGTTCATTCTCACCACTTTTATTTGTTAATTCGGTCAAAACCTCGAACTTGTTTGGTTTACTTGAATCGAAAATTTGTGAAGAACAGTGGAACAGTCAATCCGATAAAAATGTGTTCAATTTATTTGTGTTCAGCGTGCTTTTTGTTTGTCCATTCATTATAATGCTCGTGGCATACTCAGTAATTGGCTATACACTGTGGTATGGAAACCCAACATTAAGGGATGCGTGCAAAATGCACCAACTCAAAACGAATCTGATACTGAAACAACGCAGGAGGACGGTCAAAATGTTGATCTGTGTAGTGATATGTTTCGGAATCTGCTGGCTACCATATTATATTGTAAACCTTTGGATCGATTTTAATATTGGGGACACATCAAAGACTAGATTGATGACGACAGTGTATACATATATTTATCCTCTTGTGATGATATTAGGGCTTTCCAATTCCGCAATAAATCCCATATGTTACTGCTTTCTAAGTCGTGGTTTCCGGCGTGGACTTCGTCAACTTCTGTACTGTAACGGCTTCCTTAAAAGAAGTAGTGTTTTCTTTAAATCTTCATTTAAACTAAAGTCAACTGTGAGTGAAAGTTTTGATACAGCTAATGTGTAGCTTCGTTGTATAACTATGTGAATGTTATATGTGTGATTAAAATCTGGTGCAATATATGTTTGATGTTTACCTAACACTTCCTTCGGCTGCCGTAATACGTTGGTATTTTTGTAGCGTTCGTTGGTATTTTTGAAGCGTACGTTGGTATTTTTGTAGAGTACGATTGTATTTTTGAAGCGTACGTTGGTATTTTTGTAGAGATCGTTGGTATTTTTGAAGCGTACGTTGGTATTTTGTAGAGTACGGTGGAATTTTGAAGCGTACTTTGGTATTTTTGTAGCATTCTACAGCGGGCTGTTTAAGGGTGCAGACTGACTATTCGTGATCATATTTAATGATACAATCACTTAATAATAATGCTTTGTTTATTGTTTGTTTATTATCGTTGAATTCATTTGAATAATTGTTAAAATAAATTGATGTATGTTAAAACCAGTGTTTTTATTGTTAAAGCGATATTGTTATTTTTTCTTTGTAAAATAAACTAAAAACGACTTTTGATTTGAATGTGTTATTTTTCATGTAAAGGGTAGTGATAAGCCGTTTCTTTATTTAATCATCCTTAAAGAGATTTGATCTATAGTTTAATGTTTGTTATACCATAAATGAATCATTCTATATTTTCCCAGTAATTTCTGTCCTACGGCCAAAACTTTGTATACGTAAGTGACTTTACTGAAAATGAAAATGGGCTGAAATCTCATGATTTCAACTGGAGTTTCCAGTTCATTAAATTGTTATATTATCTTCATATATTTTTCAGAATTGCCGATTAGAGCCAATTAGTGATGTCCCTATATAAAAATAACAGCAATTGTGACAATTTAACAAATCTATTGACTATATAACTGTTCAAAACATACCTTTTTTGCATTATTTTATTATGTATTAGCCAGTCAACTATAATGTTAAACATTCAATTACAACAGTTTTTTTGAAATTCTTTTTTAAATTTGAAATATGTCCCTAAAGTTTATGTCACCCCTGTCACATAATCATTATAATTAAAAGTAATAACTGATCCCTAGAAATTATGAAGAAAGTAAGGCCGCCAATATAGAGAGAAGTCTTTTAATAGTAACACACAATGTGCCACAGGGGATCGTCTTGTTTGTATATGTTGGAAAACGCATACTTCTGTTGGCAGGTATTTGCGTAATTTTATGCCCGTCATTCCTGTAATGGGCAGTATGATTTAATTGTCAGTACTTTGCATTTACAGTCGTGATACAAAAATTGTAAAATATGTTGTAAAAGTCATGTAACGATTCACAACTTTTAGGGATACATTGTTATTACTTTTCCTGAGATTTACATTGAATAAGTCACTCATGTAATAGTCACTTCTGTTACGACTGATTTTGTATCAAGGTTAACAATTGGGTTTTATAAAACGTTCATAACATTTCTATATTAAAGATTATCAGCATGACGTCAATGTTTGCGTGAATGATGATTTAAGAAAAGGAAAGTAAACACCAATTAACAACGGTGTATATGCAATTAACCGAGGATTGCTCTAATTTGTAACATATTGCAATATCTTATTTTGTTAACATTCCGTATGAGTTTATTACTCCCGGTAATAAATGCAATTATATCTGTTTTCATTGCTCACATTGCATAACACTTTGAATTTATAAGATGCTAACAGTTAATTACACGGTGTTAACATGTACACGTCGTTCAGCAGTATGCAACATGACTTTTTTACTAAGAAAAATCTTTATTAAACAGGGTAATCCTTTGGGAGCAATGAAAACAAAGTAAGAAAGTGAACATTTCAGATTCGTACTGTTTATGAGAGATTAAGGAAAATGTCACAGATCGAACCACAACCCCTCTAGCACCGACCTTAGCAGTATTTATTCTTAAACACAATAAAATGATGGATTCAATTAATACGAAAAAGAAAATAAAACAAATAAAAATAACGGAAAATAATAGTAAAAATAAATATCGAAGAAGTAAATATTAAATACAAAAAAAAAATGAAAAAAAAAATGAACAAATGAATTATTATAGAAATTATTCGATTAGGAATATCTATACTTGTTTATTAAATAAACAAGAAAATATACTTATAATGAATATATGTCATTTTGATATTACATTTACTCATTTGTTTATTTATCTTCTTTTTGGAAATAAATGCGGAAATCATAAATCCGCTGAAAATCCTCAAAGCGTTTGTTTTGTTTAATAAAGAAATAAAATGTTTGGCTTAATCCAGATTTTAAACCAGTTAGCTTTGATAACCTAGTAACGAAAATAATATAATTATTAACTGATGAGTTAAACATGTAAACGAATTTCGGTGCTAACAATTAGACTTAGTATACAATTAACAATTTCTTAATTTTAATACGATGGATCATTAAGTTCCGTTTTATCGTATTTATTAAAAGAAATATGGCATACCGTTTCAACAAATACTTTATTGGTTGTGTTAATAAAGTTATTCATATACTGTTAAGTTCTCATTAATTAAACTTGCGGAATTTATATGATATAAAAGCCTGATGTTTATAATGTAAAATTAATAAAATACATAAACACCTGATTTATAATAATGTATAACCCGCCATACACTTCTCTAAAGGACGTTTATATTCCCTCATTAAATTTGATTTATATCTCCTTGCTATTATAGAGAATTAATAATGTTTACTTAATATGCAATCTATTTCTTTATGTAATTTTCAGTCGCCTTCTAAAGCAATGACATGAACGCTGTTGAAACTGTTTACCTGCTTTTGATGAAATTTGTTTCTCACAAAGTTACTTGAATGTAACATGTTAATCATTATAAATGTAAACCCATTAACACCGCAACTAACGCTATACTTGCCTTTTTTACAAGATTGAATGTTTATATCTTCTATATTGTAGAAAATCATATAATAAAAATCCTATATATAGGGTCTGTTTAAAAACTATACTGAAACAAATCAATCTGATTCTTTGTTTCCAAAGGGCTAAAATTCATGAATTGTAGTATTTACCTAAAATAAATAATTTGTAAATATTTAAGTATCACATATAGTAGATGTAATTGGACGAAAGGAGAAATTTGAAAATGGTCAAGCGGAAATAACTGACTGTACTCGAAGGAGACAAAATGGTAGCTCTACATTGTTGATTTAATTTGTTTTTCTAATGGTCTTCGCATAAACATAACCTTAACACGTATCAAGAAACAATTAACATTTAATTGCTTTTCAGGTTTGCAAAGCAAGTAACGAGAGTAGTAAACAATGTAGTGTTAATGGACATTTCGTCTAATTTACATTGTTTTAATATGCAATAAACACAACAAATTTTACGTGCTACAAATTATTATAAAGCTTCCAATTATTTGCCCAGCTTTACTAAAATTACATTATATATTCCATCTCCTATATACATCAGACAAATGTTTCTTGCTAATGGTTTGAAACAAGTATCTCTTAATAAATTCTCATTTGACTTATGAAACGTATATGTCTACTTGCAAGTTTCCTTTCGTCATTTATATATGTAAACAAATCACTCTCAGGACGTAAATGCACCAATTTCAAACATATGCCATTGACACGTAATGAAAAGATGTTTCATAATAAGAAAATGGCTTGATATAATAAATTTTCATCAGTCAGACACACTTGAGTATTTTTTAAAGTTCCACTGTAAATCGAATCTAAGCATTTTAACTATCGATGTTTTATTTAGTCAATGCATCCTATCCGTGGATGTTTTATTTTGAATTCTGCTTATTCCGGGCTTTCTTTAAGCATTTCAATTGTTCTATCGAATTATCTGTAAAGTGACTAAAGTCCCTAACTTGAAGGTAGTTTTACTGTCATGCTTTCCCGACAAATCAATTCTAACATCGGTCAATATCGTAGCTAATCGGTTAGTTCGGAACGTTGTTGTTTTAAAAAATCTTGAGCATTAGATTATATACAATCGCCATGAATTCAATTCTAGTTACAAACGGTTAAAATACTGAATACCGAAAATTGTGAAAATAAAGCACGTTCTGGAAACGACTTATTTATAACGATATTGGCCGATATTAGAATATTTGGCGGAAAAGCATTGCAGTAAGAATCATCAGTTTAATTGCAAAATATGCAACAGTTGTGATCAATTCTCCGTTGAAAATGGATCGAGAATGTTATTTAATCAATATACTATATACATGTATACACTTTAACCAATTGATAAAAACAAAAACAACAACAAAAAAAGAAAAGACAAAATGTCAACCTGATTATTAAAACTCTAACAAACTTGGATTTGTATGAGTATTGTATTTTATTTTAGTATTACTTTGCATTAATCCGGCAGTTCGTCAAATTTGTGAACTATAAATATACAAGGTATTATTGACTTTTTCCGGAGTCACAAATACATAAACTTATGGTGTATAAAAAAGTTACATATTATTTCCATTGGTGATAAAATTCCAGAAAAAGAGATATATTCATAGAGAGCAAAGAAATCGCGTTTAAAGTGGCAAATACAAATAAATAAAAAATAAGTAAAAATAACAATGTTACGTTATGATAGGATTATTCTGATGCACATACTCTATATTTTATTTACTTTTATTTACTATCAATGTATTAAACGAAGACGCATGTTTTGTATATATATTCAACAAAGCATGCATAATAATGCGTGTTAATGCGATAAGAAGCTTATTGCGGGTTTATATGCATTCCTCATGCATTTCTCGTACAATGTCTTCAAACCATGCATTTGGAAATCAATTATACTTGTATTATCTTGTTAATTATACTTGCATGCGTGTAGATATTCGTCAATATAAGGTATTATTAAGATAAGAATTTATTGTTATATTGATATCCTAAATGTTATGAATATTATGAAGACAAAAAAGACCCCCCAAACAAATTATTATGTACATTAAAGTTAATCGGAAGTAATTAAAACCAATTGATGATGATAGCAGAATCTTCTTTGGTAAAATTTAGAGGTTCAGCCTTTGAAAAGCCCCACCCTCAACACTGGCAGAATCAGTATTCAAACGTTCTGAAATAAATAAAAAACAATCCGGTAAAATTACGCTTAGATTTGTAAATTAAAGAACATATGTAGACTGATTTAATGGAAACTTATATTTATTTTGTGTTCACTTTTTCAGACCAGAAGAAATTTGATGACGTCATGCAGTCATCCGGAGAGCCTCAAAATCAGTCGATGGTGCCATATGACATTCAGCAAGACAATTACGCCATATCTTATGACAACTTCTCTTTTGATTATCTTGACAATTTTCCATACGAGCTACAAGTTGACGAAGCGGAAATATTCTTAGATCTAAGTGCATTGAATATCTTCCTTATTATATTATACGGACTTATTTTTATCATCGGACTTCTTGGAAACTTATTCGTAATATTTGTTATAATACGCTTCAAGAGCATGCGAACATTGACGAACTACTTTCTCGTGAATCTGACGTGTGGAGACATTCTTGTTATTGTTATTTGTATACCTGTGACACTCGGGAGCACCGTCTACAAGAAATGGATATACGGCGAAATATTGTGTAAATTAACTCCCTTTATTCAAGGAATAGCAGTCGGTGTGAGTGTGCTTTCTCTATTGTTCATCAGCATTAGTAGATATTTTGCTATTTATAAACCACTTACAGCAAAGATTGCGTTCTCCACTAAGAACGTTCGTATAATGATTTGCGTAATATGGATAATTTCACTTGGTTCATTCTCACCACTTTTATTTGTTAATTCCGTCAAAACCTCGAACTTGTTTGGTTTACTTGAATCGAAAATTTGTGAAGAACAGTGGAACAGTCAATCAGATAAAAATGTGTTCAATTTATTTGTGTTCAGCGTGCTTTTTGTTTGTCCATTTATTATAATGCTCGTGGCATACTCAGTAATTGGCTATACACTGTGGTATGGAAACCCAACATTAAGGGACGCGTGCAAAATGCACCAACTCAAAACGAATCTGATACTGAAACAACGCAGGAGGACGGTCAAAATGTTGATCTGTGTGGTGATATGTTTCGGAATCTGCTGGCTACCATATTATATTGTAAACCTTTGGATCGATTTTAACATTGGGGACACATCAAAGACTAGATTGATGACGACAGTGTATACATATATTTATCCTCTTGTGATGATATTAGGGCTTTCCAATTCCGCAATAAATCCCATATGCTTTTGCTTTCTAAGCCGTACGTGGTTTCCGGCGTAAACTTCGTCAAATTCTATACTGTAACGGCTTCCTTAAAAGAAGTAGTGTTTTCTTTAAATCTTCATTTAAACTAAAGTCAACTGTGAGTGAAAGTTTTGATACAGCTAATGTGTAGCTTTGTTGTATAGGTATTTGAATGTTATATTTGTGATTAAAATCTGGTGCAATATATGTTTGATGTTTGCCTAACACTTCCTTCGGCTGCCGTAATACGTTGATATTTTGGAGCGTACCTTGGTATTTTTGTAGCGTACCTTGGTATTTTTTGTAGTATTCTACAGCGGGCTGTTTAAGAGTGCTGACTGACAATTCGTGATCACATTTAATGATACAATCACTTTATAAGAAAGCTATATTTATTTGTTATCGTTAAATGCATATTTATTTTTGTTAAAATAAATTGATATATGTTAAAACCAGTGTTTTTATTGTTATAGCGATATTATTATTTCTTCTTTGTAAAATAAACTATAAAATCAACTTTGAATTTTAATGTGTTATTATTGATGAACAGTCGCTGCTTCATTTATGTATCTTTAAAGTGTTTTGCGTTATAATTTAATGTTTGTAATACTATAAATAATTATGTTGATGGTATTAAGTAGCATAAGTGACAACAAACAATGAACACATTATATATGGATGTTCTTGGTATATTTGAGATACATTGCCCGATATTACATATCTATAAAATAATAGCACATGAGAAATTGTTTTCAGGCAAAGTATTATGTTTTATCAGATAAATATTCATACTAAATCAATGAAACCTTTATTTACATTATTTTATCAAGATATATCTTATTTGAATATTCAAATGATTTAAATATATTGACCAATATTTGAAATACTTATGAAAAATGTGTCAAGTGTAGACTAAAACACTTTAAAGTGTATGCTGTTAAATCATGTTAGTCAAGATTAGCGTGTAAATGCAGATTTGTTATTTTCAAGTGGAATTAGGGTCATTTACAAATACCACATAAAGGCGAAATGCTTTATATTATATTTCAACCCATCGTTTTTAATAAAGATAATTTACCAGTAATTGAAAGTAAAAAGATTGCTTTTAAGGGTTGGGCGTCAGAATTACGGCCACCGTTTACGCAAGATTGCGTTATTGTTAGAGGGACTAAAAGGGTTTAAATTTGTGCAGTCTATCCAGCAGATGAGGTGCTTTTAACACTTGGTATTGCTTTAAGTTTGTTACATCCCATGATAGCCATTTAACCCTGTTTCGTTGCCATATAAACTAAAATGTGTAAATGCGCCGTGAAAGCAAAGACATTGTAAAAAGGGAAGGTTTTTCGCATTTATTGTTCATTTTCCTTTGCTACTTTAAATCACATTTGCAAGTTAATTAAAACAAAAATTATTGATTGATGATATTGATTTAATTGTTCTACATGTTGTGAAATGCCATATAAATATCTAGAAAAAGTGATTCCTCGGAGGCATTTAAAGAGCCATATTACATGAAAATTTTAGACTCGGTATGATTGTGTCTGTACATGAGGGATAATAAAAAATGCAATATCCCCCATGACCAACAGCACCGGCTTGAGCGTGACTCAATTTCAACACTTGAAAGTTATGAAATCAATAATCCTGAAGGACCAATGAAATATAACAAAAAGTAAATACAATAAGAAAATTCATGCGATATTGAAAAATTAATTTTACAAATGGCTTCGCATGATTTCAATAGAATGGAATAATTTATTTATTGAAGTATACTTCATGTGTTTATGAACAAGTGTTAATATCATTTCTGTATAATTATGTGTTTTCTGTGTTTAGCGTTTTGATGCTAAATGGTATGTTGTATAAATCTTTATACGTTATAATATACGGGTCCTATTAATGTTTTCAGGCTTAATATCATAAAAGAGATATGAGCCGCGTCACGACAAAACCAACATATTGGGTTTGCGACCAGCATGGATCCAGACCAGCCTGCGCATCCGCACAGTCTGATCAGGATCCATGCTGTTCGCTATCAGTTTCTCTACTTGTTATAAGGTTGGTAAGCGAACAGCATGGATCCTGATCAGACTGCGCGGATGCACAGGCTGGTCTGGATCCATGCTGGTCGCAAACCCACTATGTTGGTTTTGTCGTGACGCGGCTCTTATATTATAAAGATAAATAATAATGATAATAATAATAATAATAATTATAACAATAAGGATAAAAAATAATAACAACTCTTTTTAGAATCCACCCACCATTAGAATATGTGTGCATACAAATGTCACCTTTTATAGAGTCTTGATTTCTTTTTAATTGACATTTGCTTCATATACTTTATCAATTAATATTGTATTAAAAATCCTGATGTGGATTGCCTTATCTTAGACAATCATTATTACCAATATATCTGAGCACATCATATACTTCATGCTGATTCAATAACAATTTTATAAACGTATCAAATAATGTTATTGGTAACAGACAATTTAACACCAAGGCAATAAAAAATTGTTTTCTTTACGATTCTATTTTCTGCTGCAATGAATATTAATGAATGGAAATCTACTTGAGCTAGTAAAGACAAATAATATTTAAAGAATGCATATATGTATGCAAAATTATTTAATTAGTAATTGAATTTAACGGTTTACATTCTCGGTGCCATTAACAAGTGACATTTTGTGATTTGTATGGAGCAGAAAACAGAAACAAAACTTGGTCCAGTGAAGATTTTCATACATAACCTTTGTTGCTATTTCATTATCTTTAATGGAATAAATAAGCGGCTCAATCTTGTCACTAACCTATACTTAAATGTGCCTCGGCAAAAATCAGTAACTTTTTATGAACTCAATATAAGACGTCATTAAAAAATATGGAGATAATATTATTTGGTGATTTTTGTCGTTTTTCTGCACATCTTAACGACGTGACATTCTTTGTCATGAACTGACTTCAATTTATACATGTCATCGTTAATTTGATCTTTTTTACAACAGCACTAAGCATACGCAAATACTATTAATTCGTTTTATCAATTTACAAAATAAAATATTTATTCACGTTTTCCCACTTTATGTTTTTTTAATGAATATCATCATCTCCCTTGGCATTTACAATTGTGGGTATAATTTAAGGTATATAAATTAACGGCAATGACGTCATCTTAGTATCAAATATCGTCTGCGGGAAAGTAAGTAGCAATTAGCAGAGTGACAAAAACGTTTGTCACCAGGTGCACATTTTAATTATCACGTCTGTCATTAGATCCGAAAATATGTCTTTTTATATACTTTTATAACAGTCCATTCGTTTAAATGAAGTACTCATATTCAACTACTAAGTCATTAACAAAACAAGATGACAAACCAGCCAAATCATAACTATAAATACTGGATTCAGTCTATGCCAACCATTGAATGTCTACAAGCGGTTTATTGGTATAAAAACAATATCGGTATTGGCTTTCAGATGCTTGCATGTGCTAAATATCCTCCCTCTTAAAATGGTTACATGTGATATAATATGCTATTTTGTTTCATTCGTTTTTTAGTTACACCGACACTGTTAATGTTTTCTTAATGATTTTATGTTTAGGAAGCCTGTGTTTTGATTATAGTCGCAGTTCATACAAAGCTCGTATTGTCTTGTTGGTGATGCAAACTTATCAAGGTATTACTCATCGTTCACAAACTATGATTTTAATGTAAAATGTGTTCAATGTTTGTTAAATCATATTTATATAATATATGGTTTTTTGGGGGTTTGTTGGTTAATTTTCTTTGGTTTTTACGCCGCACGAACACAGTTTAGTTTATATGGCGCTGAAGACACTACGTTAAGTACTTATAGTCATCATAGACCCCTTGCTGTTGGTGTTCCGGCAAATGGTTGAGTACATGATGCTCAAAGGCAGTCTCGTGGAAAAGCCATTTCACTAGCGCAAATCAATAGCAAAATGGTTTTAATTATTATAAGAAAGCTGTGATTTTAGCTAAGAAATATGACAAGAGTTATACGAGAATATTCATCAATCAACAGTCTTGTAGCGGCGTCTTGTCTCTTCTTTAAACATTATGTTATTTTTTGTTGCAGAGATGCTATCTTTACTTTTGTATTTTAATGTTTTTGTTAAATGAATTGTAAAAAATGTGTAGAAAGTCTGTACTTTAAAATGTGAACAACACAGAACTGTTTACCAATGAGCCTTTGGTGTAAACTATTTGTTACATTAATTCACTTATTTGATGTTTATGTGTTTACAAGAAATATCCAATAGTACCCAAGATATAAAGAATTTTTCATTTGACAGTACGTGTGTAAGAAAAAGTAAAATAAAATGTTAAGTTTTCATAAAAATATATACTTTGTGGGATATATAAGACATGTTTATTTATTTTCATTGTGGTGAAAAAGTAAAGGTTTTTACAACACTGTTACAATTACACTACTCATAAATATCACGTACTTCTATTTTGAAACGTCATATTTTGTTGCCAATTTAAATTATTGGAATCACTTCATATCCGTTTTTCATTTAGAACAACACAATCAAATTGAAAGCTTTTATCAGCAATTGGTAATATAAATAAAAAATAAATATTTACTATAATACCCATGAAGTAAACACCATGTTGAAATCCTTGTAAATAAGGTAATATGAAGACAACTTAACTGCCAATTTGTTCATAGGTGTATTTTGTGGCTAAACCGTCCAACAATTTATTTCAATTTGGATGATTTTAATCATTAAATTCTGAATCCTGCTTAAGCTGAAATCTTAGCATATACTTTCAATCAAACTGAATCAGCAACAATATTTCAATTTGACATGTATTTAAGAAAAAAGATGTTTACTATTTTCAAGTTTCAAACTTGACATGGTAGCATCAATTATCAAAATTTATAATATTCAGTGTTCTGATTGATATGTTTACTCGTGTTCCAACACAGATCCAAGGTGCCGAATCTTGTAATAAGAAAATTGAAATAAAATTCGAAACAATTAAATGATTACGACCCTATCACTATTTTTTGTGCGAAGTTCATGGAATTTATTTGAACCGTCGTTTATCTTTTGAAGATCTATAAGGTAGACTATGTCCATGACTCTCTCGCCGCCGGTGTCGGCGTTTGTTTTATCAATTGTCAAGGTCGTTGCCTCAGAACTTGCCTCAATATATAGAGGATATTTGTTTGTTTGTGTGTAAGATGAAATTTTATTTCATCGAGTGGGCTTTAAAAACAGTATTCTCACGAGTGGCGAAGCCACGAGTGAGAATACTGTTTTTTAAAGTTCACGAGATGAAATAAAATTACATCTTACACAACAAACAGACAAATTTTCTTTTTATTTTATGCTTAAAAACAAGTTAAAACGAAATTTCCATAATTTTAACGTTAATATTAAAACTGTTTCCCCCATTGAGAGCCCCATTTATTCGGAATTTCTCATTAAAAAAAAGAAGTCTTGAGCTGAAAAATAAGTCCGCCAATCAACATTAAATGACGGTGATATTTATTAATTTTATTAAAAAAATATGAATGATCGCTTGTTTTGATAATAAAAACAAACAATTCTTGTAGGAGAAAAAGTCCAACCATCCATCCATATTTCTGTTACTTAGTGCGAATTTATATTAGACCTGGCTTTGTAAATTGTAAGCGGCTGCCATTTTTTAAAGTTGTGTATTTCATGGGAGGAAAATAATTGTGTAAGATTCAGAGGGATATAATTTGGATTTGTTAGTCATACACATTTTTAAAAGAAAGAAAACTTATTTGAGGATTGTAACAGACAAAAAATAAGTGTTGACAGATGTGAAAACATTCAGAAAAGGAGCTAGGAAAATGGAAAACTTGGAAACCTGCTCAAGAACGCTGGGTTGATTTAACTTATTCTTCAGTTATGGCTGTCAATGCTTTCAATTTTTCATAAAGCATACGGCAGTTATTGCTCGTATGATACTTTAATATGCCCAAATGTCATCAAGAGCAGTTTTGCATGGGGAAGGAATGTATTTTTGAGACTGTCAAAATGAAACAAAAAAACGAAATTTGGTGATTGGAATTTCATGAATTTGAATGAATAGAAGTAAGTTTTCTTCTTTTTATTACTTTTGACATTTAAGTTATTTATCAATTTCAGTTTTGCTTTTTCTTTAAACAGCCTGACATTGTCAGAATTGTCAGCAAAAATAAAATTGAGGTACCACATGGGGAAAATCTTAAAAAAGTAGTTTCCTCATAGAAAAGAGTGAAATTATATTTTGATAATTTTCACTGTGAAATTACCAAATATAATTTTCACGGATAAACCAGTAATCCACTGAAAAGCATAAAATAAATATGTTTAATGTCTTATCTCTTTAGCTTTATGTTTGTATTACTCTTGAACAATACAGTTCCCTTTATTTTTTTATAGGTTGCCCTGTTAGCGACATGCACAAACAACATTTAGCATTTTATACAGGCAATTTTGTTTGCATTGCTATGAAGATATTCACACATTGAGCATAGTGGGGTTGGGGCTGATTTTCAAAGATTTCTTCTTTCAATTTTAATCTTATTTCATAGATTCTGATGAAAGCATTTATTTTGTACCAAATTGTATAATTAAGTTATTGTCTTATTATAACACTTTATAATTTATCTTATTAACAGCTTTCATGTTATAATCTCAGTTAGTTTTTATAACATGCCATACTTTGTTTTATTTCTGACATATATTCTAATAAGTTATACCAGCTGTTACATAATGGACTAGAATTATTTGCGTTTAATAAATCTGTCAAGTCCGCCACCTTAGATCAGTAGGGAATTGATCAAGTTGATAATGCACGGCGAAATTTCCTCATAACCTTACAAAAATCATGTGATACCAGTTAAGTATAATATGTTTTAATTGCAACTATTCCATACATAAATACTTGTAAGGTTATATGAACGATAATAAAAAACAAATATTCTCAAAGAGATCTAGAGCAAATGGATCGAGCAATAAGTTATAAAAACATTAGCAACAACCACACCATCAACGTCAATGTGGTATAGATCATTATTATTCCGGTTCTTTACATACAATTATTTTTAATTAAACAAAATTAACTGTTTGTGTTATTTTATAAGAAAACTTCGGAAAAGCTGTTTATAACTTGCAGACACATTGTCGCATTCGTCCAACAAACCAGTACTGAGAAATGAAAGTAAAGTTTCTTGCTCAAGGTAATAACGGCTCGGCCCTGACAGGGTTTGTGATTACAGGTCCGACGCGTTAACCCCTCGGCCATGCAGCCACAAAATACCATTTAAGATAGTTTCGTGGTTAAATTGCCATATTTTACAAATAATTTGATATATCTTTCGCAGCAAGAAAATAAGGTAAATTAGATTAGCTTTACTTTGAACGGAATTAATAAACGCAATTATTGAACAGTACTAATACACTGATTTAATAAACCGAATTAATGGTTGGCACAATGCTTATAGTTATTTATAATTATCTATACAAGAGTACAAACCAACAGATTGTAAAATTGTTATTTTTAGAATGTGTTTATGACGTATTTTAATAAATGTCACGTACATTTTGCTCTTAATGTAATTGTCGCGGTGTCTTGTAACTAGTAGTTTTATATATATAGTAAGTAATTAGGTCATAAAACTCAAGCGATAATTGTGAGATATAACATACATCATTAGTTTTAGAATAAACCAGCAATTGTTATATACATTAATAGAAATAAACCAGTCAGGAAAACATCAGGCTGTAGCTGATGAGGATCAGCTGTAAGATATAAAAACATATATCAGATAAAAAAAACAAAGAAAAAAAAAACCCCCGAATAAGTACAAAGTAAAAATGAGATAAGTAGTACAATATGGATGTTGACAATCAAGGCTAATACTTAATTACAACTAAAATTAAGGATAACGAAATGATAAAATTATATTATTAAAGATGATAATGTTAGTGATGATAATGATTATAATAATGCAATGACAAAAATAAGAGTAGCATTTTTTCTGCAGCTGCTACTATTCCTCCGCATACTTCTCAATCTCCTTAATCACTGCTCCTCCCTACTCCTCCCTAATCTCTTCATTTATTACAACTTCTCCTCCTCCATATTCCTGCCCTCTCTTCCACCCTTGTCTCTTCCTCCTATTACAACTTCTCTTCTTCCATACTACTGCCCCCTCCCACTCCTCAGTCTCCTCCTCCTAGTAGGTCCACTGTCCTACTTTCGTCTGCCTTTTCCTGCCCATATCTTCTTCCTGTTGCTTCTACAAGTCCTCAATACCCCTGTCCTCTCATCATCCCCATTTTTCTCCGATAATGTTTTCATCTCCTCCTTACTCCTGCCCTCTCCTCCTTACTACTACAACAACTACTACTACAACTACCTTTTACTACTTATAATCATAATTATAATAACACTTATAAGTCATCATCATCATCAAAATCGTCTTCATTTCTCACGAAACCGACTTATCATTTTTTAATTTTATTAAATATTTCTATATTTATAAACGTTTAACATTGTCTGACTTTAAAGCGGCTAAGACATTATAACATGATTTTATCTGGATGAATGGATATTCATATTCTATTTGAAAACAGTGCTTACAGAATGATAGTGTTTATTCAAATACAAATAGGATATTGATCACTCCCGTGTATGACTTCTTTAGATATTAAACATTTGTCAACAAATGTTACTACCGTCCACAACCCGTAGCCGGTGCTAGGGGTCGTTGACGATAGTTTGCACTTGACAGTACCGTCCGTGGACAGGCTCAATCAAACCGATTCTGCAGCATTTTTTATGAAGCCGTTTAGGGCTTTCTTTAGTTGTTCTTTTTTCTCTATTTTATTACTTACATTAATAATTGATCCAGAGATCCAGAAAGGTGATGTTTCTTCAATATATAGTAGTTCATTATATTATATTAACATACATGTACTCTTAATTAACCATTGACGTCATAATGTTGATAAGAAATGATTACATGAATCAATAAGATCTAAACGAAAGAGGCTAATGAAGAGCATGTTCGTTGATTGTTGGTGTCCTCAATACAAAGAATAAGATCCTTTAAGTACTTTTGTTATGGTCTCATTGGGTTTACTTTTATGTGATTCTATATAATCATTTTAGTATTTTACTTATTTAACCTTTAACTGTTAGAATTTAACTTGGCGGGGATTTATTTTATTTACACTGTCTTGTTTATAGGAACATGTTGAGGCTGAGAGTGAGGTTTGGTGCACCATTAACCGATTTAAACTCCCAAGCAATACTTGTGTCCCTTGTTGTTTTCTCGTATACGGTAAGTATCTTCCCCTTTGCCCCTAGTTTTATTTCTTTAATTTACCCCCCGCCACCTTTCCCGGGTCTAATGTTCTCTCCCCTGTGTCATTTAACTTTGTGGGCCTATTGGTGAATCATTTATTTGTTTTCTTTAAATTCCTTGTCAGTAACAAATTATTCAATCATTTATTCGTTTTCTTTGAATTCCTTATCAGTTACAATTTACTTATCATTTTGGCATTAGCTTGTCCGTGCTCTGTCTTGTGTCTGTACGTTTTTGTTTTGGGTCTGTCTGGGCTCCTTGCCACTGGTTCTTGTTGCTGGGTCATGTGGGGGTTTCGTTCATTAAACGCCGCCTTTCCTTGTTGATCTTGTTATCTTATTTTATGGATTAATTGAAATGAAGAAACGAACATCTATAATAATCAAATCGTGAAACAATAACAAAATAATAATAACAACATCAACAATATCTACAAGAGAATGGCTTTTCTTACACAAGATGATGAGTACGCGACATTTTTCTTTATTTTAGATAATGATTTGCATATCAAATCGCAGTTCTTACTATAAGCATTATAAACGTCATCAAAAATTAAAAAGAAATACATAAGCGCGATATAATACAGTCGGATATTTGAGGAAAAAAAACACCCTGTTTTTAGGGATTCTGTATTTATCTATTTTATGGTCACATCCGTGTTATTTGTGCCGTGTGGTGGCTGTAAAAAGTATCCCCGTACATTTTATCAATGATGTTATATTTTCGATCCTTGAAGATCGTTCAGCACGACATTATTGTTGTGCTTGTGGTATTTTTAGTTTCAACTTTTCGGCATTTTCTAGTTGGGTGGTTCCAATATTCCTACTTGAATAATGTTGAATCACCCTTAGGATATGTTGCCTGCTTTATAAATTTGTCTTTTGACGTCTTATCTGTGATATGCAGGCTTCATAACCTCAGATCCCCTTTCAAAATTCCATTTTAATTAGTTCCGCCCATTGTTTTCTCGTTTAGGGCACACGCTTTTTATTATTTGGGGACCATACGCCGCTTTTCATGGAATGGCACGGAAGTGTCACATTGAAGGTTCCATGATAACCGCCGTATGAACACATCTGCGGGTGTATCAAAATTCAAAATTTTACTACTTCATGTTTAAATGTTGAATTCTGCTTAAGCCGGTGCTAGGGGGCGTGGACGGTAACGTGCACTTTCCAGTACCGAGCATGAACAGGCTCAATCAAACCGAGCCTGCAACATTTTCATTTTTGTCGTGTTGGGCTTTCTTTAGGGATTCTGTATTTATCTATTTTATGGTCATTTCATTGATTTAAGAAACAAGTGAATATCACAGAGTAGAAACCCTACATTGAACGACCCGGACTAAAGATCACTTCGCTATTAAAGGATGTAAATCTATATCGTATGAAATATCTTAATAAAATTTATCAACAGTAAAAATGTATTGGTTCTATTATTATACACATGCATAATGTACGTAAACAGAATAAAATGTTCCTTAACAAAATATTATTTAGCTACTTTAAGTAGGGTTTCATCCGTTTTGCCATGATCTTGTGCATACCCCATTCGCTTTTAAGACAATAAATTACCATATTTATTTCAAACAAGCATTTTGAAAGTAATCTTTTTTTTATTCAAAAAATAAATTTTGCATCAGATATATCACTTTATACACTTGACGAGCGTTATTTTACATAACGGATTTTTATGTATTTACATGTATTCCTCATGTACAGACTCAATCAAACCGAGTCTGCAATTCTTATGTAATTTTGTTGTGATTAATGCTTCCGAGGGATCACTTTGTTTCCAGATTTTTAAGTCAATTGTAACAATATCAACTTTTAAGAGCAATATCAGTTTTAAAGAAGTATTTGGCGGATATAATACATTACATTTTGTCTTTATAATGTTCATAAAAATGACAAAAATAGAATAGAGTCATAAAATATTCATGTGTCGATGACAATATCCACTATATGAGGCCATGTCGCAGTATACACGGTGTGCGATATTATATAAAAATGTAATACTAAATTGTGTGCTAGTAGCATTTCTGTTCCCGAAATATACATATGTTCAGATATATGTAACGCACATTTGTGCCGATGTTTTAAAACTAATTTTTGGACGAATACCAATGATAAGAAAAAATTGAAATTGAGTTACAAAAGTACAATTGATCCGTTATTGTTCCGTCAATGACCTTTATACTTAAAGTAATGTTTTGCCAAATATAATCGCACTAATACTTAATTGATCACTAGTTCGATCTTCGGGCGTACCCAATCGTGACAAGTGAACACGGATATTGAGCTTAATGGTCAAAATAATCGCAAATTGACTATTACCATGTAATTTGATTTCAACTGACATTTAGTCCTATAATTGTTAGATGTTATGATATTCCTTTAATGAAATCAACAACAGTATCCTTCCTACCTCCATTTAGTCCTATAATTGTTAGATTTTATGATATCCCTTTAATGAGATCATAAAGTTAAAAAAAGTTATACCTTATGAAAGCATTCCTCAATTAGCATTTATCTCTAAACAACAACAGTATCCTTCCTAACCCCAATGTCGGGTAATTATATCTCTCTAGAACAACCCCTCAAAGGAACAACACAAATAAAGCAATAATAACATTAACAAAATCGTGTTTGTTAAAAAAACAAAGATATATTTGTTACCCGTCTTTTTAGCATCTTTACACCATTAGAATATGAAAGTATAAAAATTTCACCTTGTACAGATCCTTGATTTTTTTTCAATTGACATTGCTTCATATCCTTTATAAATTAGTTTTGTATTAAAAATGCTGAGGTGTGTTGCCTTATTTTAGTCAATCATTATTACCAATATATCTGAGCACATCATATACTTCATGTTGTTTCAATAACAATCTTATAGACGTATCAAATAATGTTATTGGTACAAGACAGTTTAACACCAAAACATGTTTTCTTTACCATTCTATTTTCTGCTGCAATGAATATTAATGAATGGAAATCTACTTGGGCAAATAAAGACAAATTATATGTAAAGAATGCATATCTTTAATGAATAAATGAGCGGCTCATTCTAGTTACTTACCTTTACTACAATGTCCTTGGGTAAAAATCAGAAACAATTTCTTTAACTGAATAGAAGGCGTCATTTAAAAAGAAAGAAAGAGCGTCATTTAAAAAGAAAAAAATAGATGTTGTGATTTTGTCATTTTATTTTGCGTGACATTCTTTGTTATGAAATAATTTCAATTTACACATATCATTGTTAATTTGCTCTTTTTTACAACTAAACAGCGCTAATAATATAAGAATACTATAAATACACTATTAATAATTTACAAAAATATATATTTATTCACCTTTTCTTCCTTTATGTTTTAATGAATATCATCACCTACCTTGGCATTTACATTTGTTGGTATAACTTAAGGTATATAAATTAACGGCAATGACGTCATCTTAGTATCATACATCGTCTGCGGGAAAGTAAGTAGCAATTAGAAAAGTGACAAAAACGTTTGTCACCAGGTGCACATTTTTAATTATCACGTCTTACATTTGATCCGAAAATATGTCTTTTTATATACTTTTATACCAGTCCATTCGTTTAAAATGAAGTACACAGACTCAGCTACCAAGTCATGAACAAAACAAGATGACAAACGAGCCAAATCATATCTATAAATACTGGACACAGTCTTTGGCAACCATTGAATGTATACAAGCGGTTTATTGGTATACAAAACATTATCCTAATTGGCTTTCAAATGCGTGCATGTGCTAAATATCCTCCCTCTGTAAATGGTTACATGTGATATAATATGCTATCTTGTTTCATTCGTTTTTTAGTTACACACTGTTAATGTATTCACAATGCTTATATGTTTAGGAAGCCTTTGCTTTGATTATAGTGGCAGTTCATACAAAGCACATATTTTCTTGTAGGTGATGCAAACTTATAAATGAATAACTCATCGTACACAAATTATGATATTAATGAATAATGTGTTCAATGTTGGCTAAATCATTTGACATATTTATATAATATATATTTTTTGCGTTTGTTGGTTGTTTTTTGTTTTTCTTGGTTTTACGCCCCAGGTTATATGGCGCTGAAGACACCACGTTGCATGCAGCAACGGTAGGTCCATGTACTTGGTCATAATATACCCCCTACAATGGGAGTTCCGGCAAATGGTTGAGTGTATGATGCTCAAAGGCTGTCTCGTGGAAAAGTCACTTGACTAGCAAATTACCATTTGAATAATTCTTTTAATTTTCATAAGATATAATTTTAGAAATATGACAAGTTTTATACAATAATGCCAATCGGTCAAAAAGCGGCATTCGAGGTAATGATACTTCGATATTCATTATGTTATTTTTTGTTCCAGTGATGTACTTCTTCCTTTTGTTTTTAAACGTTTTTGCTGAATGAATTGTATAAAATGTATAGAAAGTCTGTAATGTATAATGCGAACAACACAGGACTGCTTACTGATGAGCCTTTCGTGTATACCATTTGTTACATTCATTTGTTTCAACTTATTCGATGTTTAAGTGTTAACAAGAAATACCGAAAAATACCCCAGATATAAAGAATTTGTCATCTGACAGTACTAGTGTAAGAGCAAGTAAAAACAAGTTTTTAAGATTTCATTAAAATATATATATGTGTGAGATTAATAAGGTATGTTCATTTATTTTCAATGTGGTGAAAATTAAAGGTAAAAGCGTTTGCAACTCTGTTACAATTACACTTCTCATAAATATCACGTTTTCCTATTTTGAAATGAAATGTTTTGTTGCGAATTTAAGCACGAATCACTTTATATTTGTTTTGCGTTTAGTACAACACAATCACAATTGAAAGCTTTTATCAGCGGTTGGTAAAATAAATAAAAAATAGATATTTACAATAGTGCAAACAAGGTAATATTAAGACAACTTAAATGCCAATTTGTTCACATACGTATTTTGTGGCTCAAACTTCCATAATTATGCGTACATCACTACTGTAAAATGCCGTTCCCTTTATTGTTTTATAAAAATCAGCATTCTTATGAATGCAATGTTGTCGCCGTTGCTATGAAGCCATTTAATTTGCGTTGCTATGAAGCCATTTAGCATCGGGGGCAGAATTTTAAAGTTTTCAGCTTTCAATTTTAAATTTATTTCATAGATTCTGATGAAGCATTAATTTCGTAACAAATTCAATAATTAAGTTACATTTGTATTGTCTTATTATTACATTTTATAATTTATCTTATTAAACGTCTTTCATATTGTAATCTCAGTTTATTTTTATTACATGCCATACTTTGTTTTTATTTCTGACATATAATATGCGTTTCTGATAAGCATCATCAGCTGTTACATAATGGACTAGAATACGTTAAATAAATCTGTCAAGTCCGCCACCTTAGATCAGTAGGGAGTGGTGCAGGTTGATAATGCACTGCGAAATTTCTTCATAACC
Organism: Ruditapes philippinarum; assembly: GCF_026571515.1. Lineage (NCBI taxonomy): Eukaryota > Metazoa > Mollusca > Bivalvia > Venerida > Veneridae > Ruditapes > Ruditapes philippinarum. The sequence goes on from NW_026863493.1 coordinate 118,098, forward strand.
TTACAAAAATCATACCAGTTTAGTAGAATATTTTTAAATTGCAACTATTTCATACATAAATACTTGTAAGGTTATATGAACAATAATAAAAAAAAAAAAAAACAACAAATGTTGTTGTAACATATAGCTCGATCCATTTGCTTTATATAAGCAAATGGATCGAGCTATATGTTACAACAACATTAGCAACAGCCATATCCTCAACGTGAATATCTTATAGATCATATTTATTCCGGTACTTTACATACAATCATTTTTAATTGAACACAATTACCTGTTTGTGTTATTTTATAGAAAAACCTCGGAAAGGCTGTTGCAGAAAATAAATAAAAATGAATAGACGTCTGTTACTTGTAGAAAATGGTAGTTACTCGTACGTTTGCTGGCGATCATTCTCCTGAAACCAGTGAAGAACGGTATCACCGGACTGAATGTCAATTTGGTTTATACAACATTTAGTTTAGTTCGACTAAGTAGGAGGTTTAAACCTTGCCAACACATTCTCGAATTCGTCCACAGAACCAACTAGTACTGTGAAATGAATGCAAGGTTTCTTGCTTAAGGAAACAACGGCTCGGCCCTAACAGGGTTTGAACTCGAGCAGACAGCGACTTTAAGATTACAGGTCCGACGCGTTAACGTCCATGCCGCCACAAAAAGTATATTTAATGTTATTACGTGTTTAAATTGCCACATTTTTGCAAAAAATATGATATATCTTTCGCAGCAACATAAAGTATATCACATTAGAAATTATTCATACAGCTTTACTTTGAACGGAATTTATAAACGCAATTAATGAACCGTATTAATACACTGAATTTATAAACCGAAATAATGGATTTCATCTTGTCGACACAAAACTTGTAATTATTTATAATTGTTTATACAAGAGTACAAACCAACAGATAGTAAAATTGTTATTTTTAGAATGTGTTTATGACGTCTATTAATAAATGTCACGTACGTTTTATTCTTAATGTAATTTTTGAGATGTCCTGAAACTAGTTGTATCATTTTATAGTAAGTAATAATGCCATTAAACTCAAGAAGCGATAATTGTGACACAGAATAAACACCATTACATAGATTGAACCAGCAGTTGGTATATACAATAATGGAAATAAATATGACAGGAAAACATAGGCTCTGGATTATGAGGATCATCGGAAATATATTAAAGATATAAAAAACGAAATAAGTACAAACTAAAAATGAGAAAATTCTACTTGCATTGTTATCATCATGATCATAATACAAGTATGAATATAGTTTATGTTGATAAGTATAATGACAATCAATGCTAATACTTAATAACAATTATAATCAAAGATAACGAAATAATAAAATAATATTATTAAAGATGATATTATTAATGATGATAATAATAAGAAGAAAAAAGGTACCAATAATGATAATGATTATAATAATATTATCCAATCATCATCAAAATAATCTTCATTTCTCACAAACCGGACCTATTCTTTATTTTATTTCATACACGTATATTAATAAGAATATAACATTGCCTGACTTAAAAGCGGTAAATACATTATAACATGAATTTATGTGGATGAATATTTATATTTTATTTGAAAACTGTGCTTAAAGAATGATAATGTTTATTCAAATACAAATAAGATATTGATCACTCCCGTGTATGATTTTTTTTAAGATTGTAAACATTTGTCAAAAGATGTGACTACAGTCCACACCCCAGCCGGTGCTAGGGGGCGTTGACGATAGTTTTGCACTTGACAGTAGTGTCCGTGGACAGGCTCAATCAAACCGAGCCTGCATCATTTTTATTGTGATTATTTTTTCTCTATTTCATAACGTACATTTATTATTGATTCAGAAAGGTGTTATTTCTTCAAGATATAGTATTTCATTATGTTATATTAACATACAAGTACTCACAATTAACCATTTACGTCATCATGTTGATAAGAACTGTTTACACGAATCAATAAAATCTAAGCGAAAGAGCTAATGAAGAGCGTGTTTGTTGATTTGTTGGTATCCTCATCTTCTCCGATTATTTTCTTCTTCTCCTTACTCGTGCCCTCTCCTTCATCATCCTATTATTTTTACTACTTATAATAATAACAACAATTATAATTAAACATCATCATCATCATCATCAGCATCATCATCATCACCACCACCATCCAATTATCATCAAAATCATCTTCATTTCTCACAAAACTGACCTATGTTTTTATTTTATGTCATACATGTACATTTATAAGCATATAACATTGTCTGACTTAAAGAGGTTAATACAATATTACATAAATATACCTGAATAAATGAATATGCATTTTTTATTTGAAAACTGTCTTTAAAGAATGATGCTTATTCAAATACAAATAGGATATTGATCACTTCCGTGTATGAATTGTTTTTAGATATTAAGCATTTGTCAACAGATGTGACTACCTTCCACACCCCTAGCCGGTGCTAGGGGGCGTTCACCATAGTTGGCACTTGCAATTGGCAGTACCGTCCGCGGACAGACTCAATCAAACCGAGTCTGCAGCATTTTTTATTTAGCCGTTTAGAGCTTTCTTTAGTTGTTCTTTTTTCTCTCTAGTTTCTTACTTACATTTATTATTGATTCAGACAGGTGTTGCTTCGTCAAGATATATAAGTCCATTTTATTATATTAACATACATGTACTCACAATTAACCATTGACGTCATCATGTTGATAAGACACGATTGCTTGAATCAATCAGATCTAAGCGAATGAGGCTAATGAAGAGCATGTTCGTTGATTGTTGGTATCCTCAATACAGAGAACAAATGATTTTATGGACTTAATGAATGAAGAAACGAACGGCTAGAATTATCCAATCGTCATAGAACGATATCGAAATAAAGTACACGTCGCTATTAAAGGGTGTAAATCTATATTTTATGAAACATTTAAATAAAATTTATCCACAATACAATTATATTGGTTTCATTAATATATGGTTGGTTTTTAAAAACGTTGCAACATAGAATGGCTCTGTTATTTTATACTCATGAATAATGTACGTAAATAGAATAATTATTCCGGAACAAAATAAAATTTCCTATTTTAAGTAGGGTTTTATTCGTTATGCAATTGTTTTGTGCATGTGCCATTCGCTTGTAAGGCAATAATAAATGGTTGTTTAGACTTAATGAAATCAAGAAACAAACGGCTAGAATAATCCAATCGTTAAACAATACTAGAAGATGAATACACGACGTTTTTCTTTAATTTGGATAATGATGAGCATATCGTATTGCAGTTCTTACTATAAACATTATAAATATTATCAAAAATAAAAAGAAATACATAAGCACGATATAAAATAGTTAGATGCTATTGTTTGATAACAACATGTTTCCTGGTATTTTTATTGACTTGAGAAACAAGTGAATTATCATAGAATAGAAACCCTACAATGAACGACTTAAAAGATTCATTTCTTGATGAAAATGTCCACTATATGAGACCATGTCATAGTATACACGGTGTGCGATATTCTATAAAAATGTAAGAGTAAATTGTGTGCTAGCAGCATTTCTGTTCCCGAAATATACATAATTATGTTCAGATATATTACGCATATTTGTGCCATTTTTTTAAAACTAATTTTTGGACGAATACCAATGATAAGAAAAAATTATAATTGAGTTGAAAAAGTGCAATTGATCCGTTGTTTTTCCGTCAATGATCTTTGTACTTTCAATACTGTCTTGCCAAGAGTAATCGCACTAATACTTAATTGGTTACTTGTTCGATCCTCGGGCTTACCCAGTCGTGATAATTGATCACGGACATTGAGCTTAATGGTCAAAATAATCGCAAATTGACTATTACTATCCTATTTGATTTCAACTGACATTTAGTCCTATAATTGTTGTTATAATAGATGTTATGATATTCCTTTAATGAAATCAACAACAGTATTCTTCCTACCTCCATTTAGTCCTATAATTATGAGATTTTATGATATCCCTTTAATGAGATCATAAAGTTAAAAAGTTATACCTTATGAAAAGCATTCCTCAATTAGCATTTATCTCTTAACAACAACAGTATCCTTCCTAACCCCTTTGTCGGGTAATTTTATCTCTCTAGAACAACCCCTAAAAGGAGCAACACAAATAAAGCAATAATAACATTAACAAAATCGTGTTTGTGAAAAAACAAAGATATATTTGTTACCCCTCTTTAAAAAATGCTTCCACCATTAGAATATGAAAGTATAAAAATTTTACCTTGTACAGATCCGTGATTTTTTTTTCAATTGACATTGCTTCATATCCTTTATAATTTAGTTTTGTATTAAAAATCCCGATGTGCGTTGCATTATCTCAGTAAATCATTATTATAATTATTATAAATACATCTGAGCACATCATATACTTCATGCTGATTCAATAACACTTTTATAGACGTATCAAATAATGTTATTGGTACTAGACAGTTTAACACCAAAAAATATTTTCTTTACGATTCTATTTTCTGCTGCAATGAATATTAATGATTGGAAATCTACTTGGGCCAATAAAGACAAATTATATGTAAAGAATGCATATATTTAATGAATAAATGAGCTGCTCATTCTAGTTACTTACCTTTACTACAATGTGCTTGGGTACAAATCAGAAACAATTTCTTTAACTGAATAGAAGGCGTCATTTAAAAAGAAAAAAGAGCGTCATTAAAAAAGAAAACGATTTATGTTGTGATTTTTGTCATTTTATTCTGCGTGACATTCTTTGTTATGAAATAATTTCAATTTACACATATCATTGTTAATTTGCTCTTTTTTACAACTAAACAGCGCTAAGAATATCAGAATACTATAAATTCTCTATTAATAATTTACAAAAATATATATTTATTCACCTTTTCTTCCTTTATGTTTTAATGAATATCATCACCTACCTTGGCATTTACATTTGTTGGTATAACTTAAGGTATATAAATTAACGGCAATGAAGTCATCTTAGTATCATACATCGTCTGCGGGAAAGTAAGTAGCAATTAGAAAAGGGACAAAAACGTTTGTCACCAGGTGCACATTTTTAATTATCACGTCTTACATTTGATCCGAAAATATGTCTTTATATATACTTTTATACCAGTCCATTCGTTTAAAGTGAAGTACACAGATTCAGCTATCAAGTCATGAACAAAACAAGATGACAAACGAGCCAAATCATATCTATAAATACTGGACTCAGTCTATGGCAACCATTGAATGTCTACAAGCGGTTTATTGGTTTAAAAAACATTATCCTAATTGGCTTTCAGATGCGTACATGTGCTAAATATCCTCCCTCTGTAAATGGTTACATGTGATATAATATGCTATCTTGTTTCATTCGTTTTTTAGTTACACCGACACTGTTAATGTATTCACAATGCTTTTATGTTTAGGAAGCCTTTGCTTTGATTATAGTGGCATTTCATACAAAGCACATATTTTCTCGTAGGTGATGCAAACTCATAAATGAATAGCTCATCGTACACAAATTATGATATTAATGAATAATGTGTTCAATGTTGGCTAAATCATTTGACATATTTATATAATGTATATTTTTTGCGTTTGTTGGTTGTTTTTCTTGGTTTTACGCCCCAGGTTATATGGCGCTGAAGACACTACGTTGCATGCAGCTACGGTAGGTCATAATATACCCCCTACAAAGGGAGTTCCGGCAAATGGTTGAGTGTATGATGCCCAAAGGCTGTCTCGTGGAAAAGTCACTTGACTAGCAAATTACCATTGAATAATTCTTTTAATTTTCATAAGATAGCTATAATTTTAGAAATATGACAAGTTTTATACAAGAATGCCAAAAAGCGGCATTCGAGTTAATGATACTTCGATAATCATTATGTTATTTTTTGTTCCAGTGATGTACTTCTTCCTTTTGTTTTTAAACGTTTTTGCTGAATGAATTGTATAAAATGTATAGAAAGTCTGTAATGTATAATGCGAACAACACAGGACTGTTTACTGATGAGCCTTTCGTGTATACCATTTGTTACATTCATTTGTTTCAACTTATTCGATGTTTAAGTGGTAACAAGAAATACCAAAAAATACCCCAGACATAAAGAATTTGTCATCTGACAGTACTAGTGTAAGAACAAGTAAAAACAAAGTTAAGATTTCATAAAAATATATATATGTGTGAGATTAATAAGGTATGTTCATTTATTTTCAATGTGGTGAAAATTAAAGGTAAAAGCGTATGCAACTCTGTTACAATTACACTACTCATAAATATACATACTCCTATTTTGAAACGTCATGTTTTATTGCCAATTTAAGCTATTTGAATCACTTCATATTTGTTTTGCGTTTAGAACAACACAATCACAATTGAAAGCTTTAATCAGCGGTTGGTAATATAAATAAAAATAGATATTTACAATAGTGCAAACAAGGTAATATTAAGACAGCTTGCTGTGTGGCAGCTGTAAAAAGTTGCCCCGTACTTCACTTCAGTGTTATATTTTTCTGGTCCTTCGGGATCATTGATGCCAGCACTATTAAGTGTTGAGAATTGAGTACCGCTCAAGACGGTGCTTGGGGGCGTGAGGGACGTTGCACATATTCATTATCCCTCATGTACATACTCAATCAAACCGAGTCTGCAATTCTCGTGTAATTTTGTTGTGATTAATTCTTCCGAGGGATCACTTTGTCTCCAGATTTTTAAATGCCAATTTGTTCACATGCGTATTTTGTGACTCAAACTTCCATAATTATGCGTATATAACTACTGTACAATGTCGTTCCCTTTATTGTTTTATATATTGAACTCTTAGCGGCATGCACCAAAAAATCAGCATTCTTATAAATGTAATGTTGTCCCCGTTGCTATGAAGCCATTTAATTTGCGTTGCTATGAAGCCATTTAGCATCGGGGGCAGAATTTAAAAGTTTTCAGCTTACAATTTTAATTTTAATTCATAGATTCTGATGAAGCATTAATTTCGTAACAAATTCAATAATTAAGTCATTGTCTTATTATTACATTTTATAATTTATCTTATTAAACGGTTTTCATATTGTAATCTCAGTTCATTTTTATTACATGCCATACTTTATTTTTTATTTCTGACATACAATATGCGTTTCTGATAAGCATCATCAGCTGTTACATAATGGACTAGAATACGTTAAATAAATCTGTCAAGTCCGCCACCTTAGATCAGTAGGGAGTGGTGCAGGTTGATAATGCACTGCGAAATTTCTTCATAACCTTACAAAAATCATACCAGTTTAGTAGAATATTTTTAAATTGCAACTATTTCATACATAAATACTTATAAGGTTATATGAACAATAATAAAAAAACAACAAACAAATATTCACAAAGAGATATAGAGCAAATATATCGAGCAATAAGTACAACATGTTCTTGCATATCAGACAGGATTATCTACCGTTTACACCGGTGCTAGAAAACTCGATCTTAAGATAAGTCGCGTGCTTTAAATGACTTCATTGTCGCGCGCATTTTATGAGTTAATTGCGTTCTTAGGATGACGTCACTAAACCGTGTTATGAATAAAGTTGTAATTTCATACGCTACTATAAGAAAAATGTGCATAATGAGAATATCCGTTTGCGTAATTTCTGTTTTGAAAATAATTGATATAATTTTATAATATGCAAGAAAAAGAATAAAACACCGGCTGTCGGTGCAGACTGGTATATCAAGCTGTCGGGTAACTGTTTAGCGGAAACTCGGCAGAGTCTCGTTACCGCCGTAAATAGTTACCTCAAGCTAGATATTCCGGTCTGTACCGGCAGCCAGTGTAAGATTCTTATAAGCAACAGCCATACCCTCAACGTCAATATCTTATAGATCATATTTATTCCGGTACTTTACATACAATTATTTTTAATTGAACAAAATAACCTTTTTGTGTTATTTTATAGAAAAACATCGGAAAGGCTTATGAAGAAAATAAATAAAAATGAAAAGACGTCTGTTACTTGTAGATAAAAAGATATAGACGTCTGTTACTTGTAGAAATATGGTACTTACTCGTACGTTTGCTGGCGACAACAGATTATTCTCCTGCAACAAGTGAAAAGCAATATCACCGGACTGAATGTCCATTTGGTTTATACAACATTAAGATTAGTTCGACTAAGTAGGAGGTTTAAACCTTGCATACGCATTTTCGAATTCGTCCACAGAACCAACCAGTACTGTGAAATGAATGCAAGGTTTCTTGTTTTTCATATTTCTTGCTCAAGGAAACAATGGCTCGGCCCTAACAGGGTTTGAACTCACGCAGACAGCGACTTGAGATTACAGGTCCGACGCATTCGGTCATGCAGCCACAAAATGTCCATTTAATATTGTTGCGTGTTTAAATTGCCATATATTTGCAAACAAAATATGATATATCTTTCGCAGCAGCAACATAAAGTTTATTACATGAGAAATTATTCATACAGCTTTACTTTGAACGGAATTTATAAACGCAATTATTGAACGGTATTAATACACTGAATTAATTAATTCATGGATTTCATCTTGTCGGTATAAAGCTTTTTATTATTTATAATTGTTTAATTTACAAGAGTACAAACTAACATATAGTAAAATTGTTATTTTTAGAATGTGTTTATGACGTCTTTTAATAAATGTCACGTACGTTTTATTCTTAATGTAATTGTTGAGATGTCCTGAAACTAGTTGTATTATTTTATAGTAAGTAATAATGCCATTAAACTCAAGAAGCGATAATTGTGACACAGAATAAACACCATTACATAGATTGTACACGCAGTTGGTATATACAATAATGGAAATAAATATGACAGGAAAACATAGGCTCTGGATTATGAGGATCAGCGGAAAGATATTAAAAATATAAAAAACGAAATAAGTACAAAGTAAAAATGAGAAAATTCTACTTGCATTGTTATAATTATGATAATATGATAATAATACAAGTATGAATAATTAATGTTGATAAGTATAATGACAATCAATGCTAATACTTAATAACAATTATAATCAAAGATAACGAAATAATAAGATAATATTATTAAAGATGATATTATTAATGATGATAATAATAAAAAGAAAAAGGTACCAATAATGATAATGATTATAATAATATATTGACAGAAAAAGCTATCATTACTACCCCTCCTCCTCCCTACTCCTACCCTCCTCCTCCACCCTCAACTCATCCTCCTATTACAACTTTGCCGATTATTTTTCTTCTCCGTACTCCTGCCCTCTCCTCCTCCTTACTTTCATTATCCTATCATTTTTACTTCTTATAATAATAACAACAATTATAATTAAACATTATTATCATCATCATCATCACCATCATCATCACCACCACCATCTAATCATCATCAAAATCATCCTCTCACAAAACGGACCTATTTTTAATTTTATTTCATACATGTATATTTATAAGCATATAACATTCCCTGACTTAAAAGCGGTTAATACATTATAACATGAATTTATGTGGATGAATATTTATATTTTATTTGAAAACTGTGCTTAAAGAATGATGATGTTTATTCAAATACAAATAAGATATTGATCATTCCCGTGTTTGATTTTTTTTTAAGATTGTAAACATTTGTCAAAAGATGTGACTACAGTCCACACCCCAGCCGGTGCTAGGGGGCGTTGCCGATAGTTTTGCACTTGACAGTAGTGTCCGTGGACAGGCTCAATCAAACCGAGCCTGCAACATTTTTATTGTGATTATTTGTTCTCTATTTTATTACTTACATTTATTATTGATTCAGAAAGGTGCTGTTTCTTCAAGATAAAGTACTAGTTCATTATATTCACATGCATGTATTCACAATTAACCATTGACGTCATCATGTTGATAAGAAATGATTGCATGAATTAATCAGATTTAAGCAAGAGGGGCTAATGAAGAGCATGTTCGTTGATTGTTGGTGTCCTCAATACAGAGAATAAATGGTTTTATGGACTAAATGAAGAAACAAACAGCTAGAATTATACAATCGTGAAACAATAACAATAACAATAATAACAACAACAACAACAACAATACCTACAAAGGAGGAGCTTAACCTACACTAGAAGGTTAATACACGACGTTTTTCATTAATTTGGATAATGATGTGCATATTAAATTGCAGTTCTTACTATAAACATTATAAATATTATCAAAAAATAAAAAGAAATACATAAGCACGATATAAAACAGTTAGATGCTATTGTTTGATAACAAAAACATGTTTCCTGGTAATTTTATTGACTTGAGAAAAAAATGAATTATCATAGAATTGAAACCCTACATAAAACGATATCGGAATAAAGTACACGTCGCTATTAAAGGATGTAAATCTATATTTATAAAAGATTTTAATGAAATTTATCCACAGTAAAATTATAGGTTCCATTATTATATGGTTAGTTTCTGAAAACGTTGTAACATAGAATGGCTCTGATATTTTATACTCATTATACACATGCATGTGCCTTTCGCTTTTAAGGCAATAAATAACCATATTAATTTTATACAAGCATTTTGGAAGTATGTTTTTTTGTTAATTCAAGCAATAATTTTTGCATCAGATATATAGCTTTACAAACTTGAAGAGCGTTTGTTTTTACAAAACGGATTTTTATGTTTTTAAGCCAATGATAAAAATATCGACTTTTAAGACCAATATCAGTTTTATAGAAGTATTTGACGGATATAATACATTACAGTCATGTAAATTAATCATATTCATAAAAAATGACAAAAATAGAATAGCATCAAAAAATATTCATGTCTTGATGAAAATGTCCACTATATCAGACCATGTCATAGTATACACGGTGCGCGATATTCTATAAAAATGTAATGTAATACTAATTTGTGGGCTAGCAGCTTTTTTCTTCCCGAAAGATACCTTTGTTCATATATACGAGTATGTTACGCATATTTGTGTCGATTGTTTCAAAAACTAATTTCTGGACAAAGATTTATGTTGTGATTTTTGTCATTTTATTCTGCGTGACATTCTTTGTTATGAAATAATTTCAATTTACACATATCATTGTTAATTTGCTCTTTTTTACAACTAAGCAGCGTTAAAAATATGAGAATACAATAAATTAATAATTTACAAAAATATATATTTATTCACCTTTTCTTCCTTTATGTTTTAATGAATATCATCACCTCCCTTGGCATTTACAATTGTGGGTATAACTTAAGGTATATAAATTAATGGCAATGACGTCATATTAATATCAAGTATCGCCTGCGGGAAATTAGATAAAATTAGGAGGAGAGTGAAAAAAACGTCTGTCATCAGGTGTACATTTTAATTTACGTCTTCTGTTAGATCCCCCATATTATGCCCTTTTATATACAAATATATCAGTCCATTCGTTTAAATGAAGTACACAGATTCATCTACTAAGTAATTAGCAAAACAAGATGACAAATCATATAAAAAATTTCAGACTCAGTCTAAGTCAAACATTGAACGGTTTATTGGTATAAAAATATTATCTCGTTATTGGCTTTCAGAAGCGTGCATGTGCTTTAAATCTCCCCCTTTAAAAATGATTACATCTGATATAATATGCTATCTTGTTTCATTCGTTTTTTAGTTACACGTACACTGTTTATGTATTCACAATGCTTTTATATTTAGGAAAAAATAGAGAGAAATATGAGTCCCTAAAGAAAGCCAACACGGCCAAATTGAAATAGAAGCTTTTGCTTTGATTATAGTGGCAGTTTATACAAAGTTCGTATTTTTTGTAGATGATGCAAACTTATAAATGTATTACTCATCGTTTACAAACTATGATATTAATGTAAAATGTGTTCAATGTTTGTTAATTTAAGTCATTTTTATGTAAATTCTTTTTGTGTTTGTAATTTCTTGGGTCTGCAGTTGCCGAAACAGGAAATATGTTTTTGGCTAACCTCGCGTATTACAAACTCAGTGCAACACAGTTTATCAAAACCACATGACCTGCTTGAGCTAAGAGATGCAAAAACTCCAGTCATTTGAACCTTTTTATTCGTCTCCGACGATCACGCAGGGATAAACGATGGCTGCAATTCTGATGGTGTTTAACACGTAAAGGCAACCCCTCCGCCACAAGGGACACGTTAATTGTGTAAGTTCTTCCATTTATATATTTAACGTGCTGCTTAATGCAAAAAATCAGTAGTTATTTAATTTCAAAAATAATTATATTCTATTTCTTATTGTCGCGCAAGATAGTCACTAACATACGTAAGATTGTGTCTATTTTCCTGATAACGATAATTATGAATTGTATCACAGGAATACATATAAAGGTACATTTAGCGTAAAAAGCAGTGTCGAATGTCAAGTGTCAAATGTCAAACAATACAATTAGACATCACGTTGTTTGCAGATACTGTAGGTACATGTACTTGGTCATTATATACCCCCTGCAGTAGGAGTTCTGGCAAACGGTTGAGTGCATCATGGTCGAAGGTAATCTCGTGAAAAAAATCACTCCACTAGCGCAAGACCATTGGCAAAATTGTTTTAATTATTATAAGATAGCTATATGACAAGTACTTTATAAGAAGGCCAGTCAATCAACGGTCTTGTTGCGGTGTCTTGTCTCTTCTGTAAACATTATGTTTTTTTGTTTTTTTGTTTTTTTTTTTTTGTTGCAGTGATGATACTATTCTTCCGTTTGTTTTTCATTGTTTTTGAGGAATGAATTGTACAAAATGCATTGAAAGTCTGTCTTTTAAAATGTGTTTACCACAGGACTGTTAACTGATGAGCATGTCGTGTATATTATGTGTTACATTTATTTCAACTTATTCGATGTTTAAGTGTTAACAAGAAATATTCAAAAGTATCCCATGTATAACAAATTATTTAGCTGTCACTACGTGTGTTAGAAAGAGTAAAATAAAATATGGTAAGTTTTCATAAAAATATATACTGTGTTGGATCAATAAGGTGTGTTTGTTTATTTATTTTCAATGTGGTGAAAAGGTAAAAGTGTTTGCAAAAGAGAAATGAAAATGACAATTACACTGCTCATAAATATCACGTACTCCTATATGGAATCGTCATGTTTTGTTGTCAATTTAAGCTATTTGATTCACTTCATATTCGTCTTGCATTAGATAAATTGAGTTTAGAACAACACAATCAAATTGAAAGCTTTTATCAGCAGTTGGTAATATAAATAAAAAAAATAAATATTTACTATAATGCCCATGAAATAAACAGCATGTTGAAGTCCTTGTAAATAAGGTTATATTAAGACAACTTAAATGTGAATTTGTTTATAGGTGTATTTTTTGGCTTAATCGTCCAACAAACAAATCATTTCAATTTGTCTGATTTTATCGATCCTGCTAAAGCTGACATCTTAACATATACTTTCGATCACACTATTTCAATTTGACATGTATTTAAGATAAAGATGTTTACTATTTTCAAGTTTCAAACTTGATATGGTAGCATCAATAATTAAAATTTATAATATTCGGTGTTCTGATTAATATGTTTACTTGTGTACCAAAGTGATAAGGTGCCGAATCTTGTTATAAGAAAATTAAAATAAAATTCGAAATAATTAAAGGATTACGACCTTATCATTTTTTTGTCCGTAGTTCATGGTATTTATTTGAACCGTCGTTTATTTTATGAAGATCTATAAGGTAGATTATGTTCATTACTCTCTCGCCGCCGGTGTCGGCGTTTGTTTTATCAATTGTCAAGGTCGTTGCCTCAGAACTTGCCTCAATATATATGTTTAATGTCTTATCTCTTTAGCTTTATGTTTGTATTACTCTTGAACAATACAGTTCCCTTTATTTTTTTATAGGTTGCCCTGTTAGCGACATGCACAAAAAACATTTAGCATTTTATACATGCAATTTTGTTTGCATTGCTATGAAGATATTCACACTTTGAGCATGGTGGGGTTTGGGCTGACTTTCAAAGTTTTTTTCTTATAATTTTAATTTTTATTTTATAGGTTCTGATGAAGGCTTCTATTTCGTAAAGAATTGATTGCAAAATTAGGTTATTGCTTTATTATAACATTTAATTATTGATATTATTAAACAGCGTTCAGATAAAAACTCAATTTATTTTTATTACATGTCATAATCCATTTTTATTTCATACGCTTTTTTACTTATCTTTATCAGCTGTTACGAAATGGAGTAGCGTTTAATAAATCTGTCAAGTCCGCCACCTTAGATCAATAGGAAGTGCACCAGGTTTATAACCTATTGCAACTATACTATATATAAATGCATACAAGGTTGTATGAATGATAATAAAAGAACAACAAACAAATATTCCCAAAAATATTTTGTGCAAATGGGCCGAGCTATAAGTTATAATACCCTCAACGTCAATGTCTGATACATCATATTTATTCGGTACTTTACATACAATTATTTTCAATTGAACAAAATTAACTGTTTGTGTTATTAAGAGAAACACCTCGCAAAAGCTGTTCAAGAGAATAAATAAAATTGTATAGACGTCTATTACTTGTAGAAAAATGGTACTTCCTAGTAAGGCTGCTGGCGACAACAGATTATTCTCCTGCAACCAGTGAATAGCAATATCAACCTGACTCAATGTCCATTTGGTTTAAACAACATTTAGTGTAGTTCGATTAAGTAGGAAGATTAAACCTTGCAGACGCATTTTCGAATTCATCCTTAGAACCAACCATGACTGAGAAATGAATGTAAAGTTTCTTGCTGAAGGAAACAACGGCTCGGCCCTGACAGGTTATGAACTCACGCGTACAGCAATCGTTATATTGCAGGTCCGACGTGTTAACCCCTACGTCATGCCGCCACAAAAAAGTCCATTTAAGACAGCTGCGTAGTCAGACTGCTATATTGTACAAAAATATGATATATCTTAATAAAGTAAATTAGATTACAAATATTTACGCAATTAATTCATAGTATTAATACACTGAATTAATAAACCAAATTTATGGATTTCATCTTGTCGGCACAAAGCTTGTAATTATTTATAATTGTTTATACAAAAGTACAAACCAACATATTTTAAAATAGTTATTTTTCTAATGTGTTTATGACGTCTTTTTATAAATGTCACGTACATTTGATTCTTAATGTAATTGTCGCAGTGTCCTGTAACTAGTAGTTTTATATTTATAGTTAGTAATAAGGTCATAAAACTCAAGCGATAATTGTGAAACATAACATGCTACATCAAATAGATTAAACCAGCAGTAGGTATATAAGATAATATTATAAATCAATCAGGAAAAAGAAAACATTAACGTTTGAGGACCAGCAGAAAGAAAGACAGAAAAATATTAGAAAATAGGGACACAGATATCAGATAAAAAGTAATGAAAAAAAAAAAAAAAAAAAAAAAAAACAACAACAACAAAACATGATAAGTACTACTACAACAACAAATACTACTAGTTCTTCACTGCTACTGCTGCTGCTGCCGCTGCTCTTGCTACTTTACATCAATATCATCTTTATTTGACACGAAACCAACATATCCTTTGTTTTTCATTTCATATGTTTATTTATAACATATAACACATTGTCCAACTTAAAGGCGGTTAATATATAATTGCATCAATTTATCATACTTTGTTTAAAAACTGTGCTTAAAGAATGATAATGTTTATTCATAAACAAATATCATATTAATCACCCCCGTCAGTGAATTTACATTTTAGGTAATAAACATTTGTAAAAACATGTGACTTTATTACTTACATTTAATATTGATTCAGGAAGGTGTTGTTTCTTCAATATATAGTAGTTCATTATATTATATTAACATACATGTACTCTTAATTAACCATTGACGTCATCATGCTGATAAGAAATGATTGCATGAATCAATCAGATTTAAGCAAGAGGTGCTAATGAAGAGCATGTTCGTTGATTGTTGGTGTCCTCAATACAATGAATAAATGGTTTTATAGACTTAATGAAGAAACGAACAGCTAGAATTATTCAATCGTGAAACAATAACAACAACAATAACAACAACAACTATTACAACAACAACAACAATACCTACAAGAGATTGGTTTATCGTTCACTAGATAATGAATACGCGGCGTGTTTTCTTTATTTTGGATAATGATGTGCATATCAATTCGCTGTTCTAATTATAAGCATTATAAACATCGTCAAACACTTAAAAGAAATACATATTTAGCATGACACAATACAGTTAGATGCTATTATTTGATAAAAAAACAAACTTTTTCATGGTCATTACATTGTTTTTTGAGAAACAAGTGAATTATCAGAGAGTAGAAATCCTACATAGAACGATCCCGGACTGAAGAACACTTCGCTATTAAAGGATGTAAATCTATATCTTATGAAATATCTTAATAAAATTTATGAATAGTAAAATTGTATTGGTTCCATTATTGTATGGTTGATTCCCCCAAATAAAGTTATAACATGGAATGTCTCTGATATTTAACACACATGAATAATGTATGTAAACAGAATAAAATGTTCAGAAACAAAATTTATTTTGCTATTTTAAGTAGGGTTTTATCCTTATAGCAATGATGTTGTGCATGCGACATTAGTAAGAGTAAACTATTTAAAATTCAAACAATAGTTTTTGCATCAGATATATAATGTTATACACTTGAAGAGCTTTTTTTAACATAACAGATTTAATGTCTGTATGCCAATAGTAACAATACCAACTTTTAAGACCAATATCAGTATAATTATAGATCTGAAGTATTTGGTGGATATACGTAATACATAACATGTTGTTTGATCATGTGCATAAAAATGACAAACATAAAAAAAAGAATAAGATAGTCATGTCTTGACGATAATATCCACTTTATGAGGCCATGTCATATTTAACACGGTGTGCGATATTATATAACATTGTTATGTAATACTAGTTTGTGGGCTAGCTGTTTTTCTGTTCCCGAAACATACCTTTATTCAGATATACTCGTATGTTACGCGTATTTGTGCCGATGTTATAAAAAACTTATTTCTGGACAAATACCAATGATAAGAAAACAATTTGATTGAGTTGAAACAGTACACATGGGGTACAAACAATATCCGTTCTTGTTCCGTCAATAATTCCAGATTAAAATTCTTTAAAATATCATTTTGCCGAGGATTATCGCAATAATATGTCACTAGTTCGTTCCTCAGGCTAGGCGTTATTACCCAGTCGTGACAACTGATCATGGAAATTGGGTCTAATGGTCAGCTAACTGTCGATTAAGAATTCACACGCGAATTGTAGGCGGTCACAAAACAAATTAATTTTACTAGTTAGTTATAAAAGAAAGCCGCGGTTTTGATATTACCAAATCATTTCGCTAGCTGTAAGTAGTCGGTCACAGGTAACGAATTAGTTTATTACTGGTTAGTTATCCAAGAACAAGAAAGCCACCCCTAAGATATGTCAACCAATTTCTTAAGCTAACATAACCTTAACAACAAAAGTAATATTTTGATTATGTTAAACAATTTTACACATAATGTTAACTTTGATAAGTGCAAGAAAAATACGTTCTATTACGTGATGTGTCAAGTCTAGCGTGTTAATCAAAATAATGCTTTGTTATATTTTCTTATGAGATAATAAAAAATGTGTGATAATGTAACAACAATGTAACGGAAATTATTTATAAACAGATTCAATATGATATCTCTTCATTAGAAACAAAGTATTGAGAATACGATAGCTTATTATTGTTGAAGCATTGTGCTCAGATATCAATTGAAAATTAAACATGTTCTTTAGTCAATAAAAATTACACACAACATACGAAAAACTATAAAGTATTGCTAAGACACTAATTATCGTCATAAGTATCTAGAAATGTCTAAACATATTGTAACATTTTTTTCTATATTTGTAAAATGAATTTCACATTTCGCACATAAAGCATGCTCGTGTTTAACAATAAATATAACATAATAATAACGATGCAATTATGGTGACAAAACTTATTTTGTAAAGAAAAGTATATCCATGTGACTGAAGGATTGAATGAAAATTCAACAAGTGCAAATGCGTATTAAATAAATAAATAAGAAAACCATGTCCGAACTTATGCTTCAGAATGCGTGGACTGTTCGTAAGTCTGGAAATTGTGTTTGAAATCAAAATACAAACACTGTTTTATGCAATAAAAACAAAAATATTTTTTACGATTCAATCTATCCACAACGAAACATACTTTCCACAATACGAGACACAAAACAATGCGACACAGAACATAACGACAGGATGTAGAATGCTTGATAGTGTCACTGATTCAATCATTGGATACTCTAGATATTTTAAACTATTCAAACTAACCATATTTTTTGACAACAGGTCGAAAGACACTTAACACAATACGAAATTGAACAGAAAGGAAAAGATGTAGAATGGAACATTTTCAGCCTACTTTGTACTTGATGTTTACAAGGTCAAACTCTTATCTCAATTAACATTTGATCTACGGAAAAGAAAGATAATTTACGCACGAATAACTGGTAACTATCTTATTTAATTTTAAAAAACTTGTTTTCAATACATATGATCATGACAATAATGGTTTATAACATTCGTTGAACGCCGCCTTTCCTTGTTGATCTTATTTATCATATATTATAACACTTATATTAAAATATAACTTATATTAGATACCAGAACCACTTGAAAATTTTATACGTTGTTAACACCGTACCATTTTGGTGCATATAAGCTGTACCATGACTGGACGAATATTGTCAGGACTGCGTTCAGTTCACTCCCATGCGATCATCTTTTTAAAACTTTTATCGAAAGCGGACTGAGTTTTCTGAGGTATTAAACTGTTGGCAAGAAACGGTTCATACCAAACGCACCTAATTCATATTTGGAGTTTAGACAAATATCTATTTTCAGAATATCATAATTTCAAGAATTTGTGCGTCGAATGCAGTAATTTAAATTGATGGCTTTCACAGTTATATATTTTGCAAACGTCTAGGATATGACATGAAAGGTTTCAATTTTCTTGTCCTTAAGCACTTTAATATTGTTGTCAAATTGCAAATGCACTTTGCGAGTTTCTTCTCTATAATTTTAGACTCTGAAAACAAGACACTTGTAAGACGAGAAGCTAAATTTAAACATTTTGTGCAAAATAAACCGTAGAACAGCGTCATTAAGTGTATATCCAAAAGAGATTAACAAGACTTTCAGACATTGAAAGAGGCTTAAACACGGATATATGACTTATGTAATGTTAACGTGAGGTAAAGAAAAATCGTATTTGTATAAGGTTAATAATTCTTGATGGCAAACGTAAGTACACAACTGTGGATGATTTTAATTTTTGACATTGCTTATGTATGAACACCCTAATTAGCACCGTAAAGAACTGTTAAATTAACAACATAGGTCAGTTAAATACCTCAAATGACACCTGTATGTAACATTTAAACAAAGTTTGCCGTATGATTTACTGGCTATGGAGGGTTTTACTTAACTGAAACTTAAATGAAAAACTCTAATCTATAATATCATCATTATGAAAAATGTTTTCCTATTTGACATTGTTAAGAAACAAAAATAAAAGCATACAGCCAATAACACACCCATATGGCCCCCATGCAAACATATTGTTCTCTCAAAATGTTTGAACTATGTAAAGAAATGTAACTTTACCCCATCCATGTTAAATACACGTAATTGTTTGACCATTTTCCTACTAAATGGGTCTTATCCAAAATATCCCTAAAGTTTACCAAATGAGAGGCTGTTTTCAAATTTGCCTAAATTATTTTAAAAGTATATTTGTTGATCTTGTCAAATATACAATTTAACCTCTAGTTTTTATTTTATTAGACATTGAAAATATCAGATACTATGTTTTATATTAAATTTGGCATAGTTTACCCAATACGTACCGATAACATTTATACAATTAAAATTGAATACTCTTCAAAGTGGAGTTAATGCATAAGTACTCGTGTCTGATAAAATAGTTAAATATATTTCATCATGTTTCTTTCTTTCCGACGGAATTACATTCAGTTGTATAAAGCTATATCTAATGAAATATCTTTTTTGTTATAAAATCTATAATCGTTACAAGTTCTTCGTTATTTCATAATCATGATGATATGAATCGAACCGTGTATCATTTATGTTTGCTAATTTACAAATTTAAGACAGTAAAACAAATGGTATATTGACATAAACCCGACGGAAATAGTTTTACTACCGATTCCCAAACATTACTTACCGTTAAATGAATTTTATAAAGACAAGAGGTTATTGGATATGACATTAACTATAAAAGGTTTCTTAGGAAAACAATCGCTTTTGGTGTATAATGAACAGCAACAGCAAACGAGAAAATTACAAATAAACGTTTTGGTATATTTTGTCTGAAAGTGGAAAATAATAGTAGCTGGTTTAAGTGCACATATAAATTTAGGTGTTTGTTTTGTCTTACTCGTACAATAAATGTGATTGAAGAAACAATCTACAATCAGGAGCAGGATCACTGGAAAGGCACCCCGCGGTGAAACTACCAAATGCCCATCTTTACTTCTCAATAGAAAGGCATCCCATGTGGAATCAACCAATTGCCCTTGTCAGGAATATTGGAAAGGCACCCCGTGGGGAATCTAACGAATGCCCATCTTGATTTATCACTTGAAAGGCACCCTGTGGGGAACCTTTCAATTGCTGTTCTCTGATCACTGGAAAAGCACCCCGTGGGGAACCTACCAAATGACCATCTTGTCAGGATCACTGAAAAGGCACCTCGTGTGGAACCTACTAAAGAACTGGAGCAGGAAGTTTGTTTCATCTGACTTTCCTTTTCAGAACCAGTTCAGTAGGTTCATTACAATTTAGTTGGTATATCTAATGTTGGCGCAAAAAGTAATAAATCATATAATGCATTAGAATGTCTAATATGAACAAGATCGACAAAGAAAGACTTTGAAAAATACAAAGAAAGACTTTGAAAAATGGGAAATTCTTGCTTTGATCTTACACAAATAATACTCATTCAATTTTTATAGCAATTAATCTTGCTTAAAGGCAAGATTCTTGTTGTTGTTGTTATTGTTTTCAAATATAATAAATAGCACCATACATCATTATTTTATAGATTTGAACACACTTGGATTTATTTACTCATTCAATTTTTATAGCAATTAATCTTGTTTTAAAGGCAAGATTCTTGTTGTTGTTAATACTGTTTTTAAATATAATAAATAGTACCATACATCATTATTTTATAGATTTGAACACACTTGGATTTGTCTTGAATTTTACATACAGAACCACACAAAATCTTAATAAAACAAATTACTATTTGCAGTAAACATTCCCTAATAAAACAAAACACACTATCTAACACTTACACTATATAAAATATCGCTTAAAAATGGCATTCTTGACGTCTTTTATCTAAACTGTTGAAACTACAGGTTATTGACGATGCGGTTATAAAAGTGTAAGATTGCTGCAATGAGTTTGCTTTTAAAGTTATCCTAGAAATCAGAATGCGTAATACAACATAATTGCATTATTTATTCATCGACTGTTTTAAAATTTGCTGCAATGACATTGTTTCCAAAGTATTAAATTATTCAAAAATACAAAATGCATAACAAGAATGTGAAAGTGTAATTATTTCATCAGTCGAAAAACACAGTTTTTGCTTTGATTTACTTTAAACTGGATTTACTTTTTACAATTGTAAATGATTAACGCTCCTTGCTTCATCCCTGATGCTTCACTTGTTTTCGTTAGCCTCATTATGAATAAATGGAACCCATTTTATAGAAACGTTGCAGTAAACATAATTTTCCAAAATAATTAAAAAATACGTTTGTCTTTTATTTTGAATTTAAAGACTTATTAAGTATCTTTCTTCTTATTTCTAAGGAGCCATTTGAAAATTCAAAAAGCCTTCAGCAGTTAAATTATACTAGAGAAATGCATGTGTTCATTAATGAGATATCTCAATACATTGTAATAAATAAACATAGTTGACTTTTCAATTGCTAGTCACGTAATTGACTGCTCAGATTTTGAAATCAAGGACAAAAATATAGTTCAGATTAAAAAAAGTTAAGGAAACATATATTAAGATATAAGTTTATTAGTATATTCTAAATTTCATAACCCTCAATATTAAATGTTGAATTTAATGTCAGTAGGAGCTAGAGGACATTGAAGGTTACTTGATCTTTCATGTGTACAATCATTAACATAAACAAACGAACTCTGTGATAATTTCAAGGTTGTAAGATTTCGTTTTGAAAATGCAAGATTACATTTAAGGAGACATAAATTAAATAGAATGCACTGAAAAAACCTAACGGAGACATTTTCATATTTTCCCGCCCAAAAGAAGAGAATTTAACATATAAATATTGTTTAATTTAACGGGAATGCCACGACAAAATATGTTTTGCAAATTATAAAACCATTTATAATCGCAAATATCAGAAATCAGCATTGCTAGGGAAGTTTGCTTGACGTTTTTCTTCCTATAATCAGAAACAATTGTCCGACATATTGTATCAGACGAATGCTATTTTATTCACTATACGGAGCATACATATGCATGCATGTTACCCAATTTAAATTTTAATAATCCAATTTACCTTATTGGAATTACACAACATCATTGCAATACACTGAATATTGTAAACATGTGCTGTATTTTTATTATCAATTTCCAAACTACTTGTAGTTGTTAGGGACCATTCTTCACAATAATCAATTATGCTTCTTTTTTTTTAGCAAAAAAGAGTATAGAACAAGTATAAATCTTAAGTAACTGTATATTTTCCAATGTTTCTGGAGAAAATAGTATGGAAATATAAAGCAAAACTTGTTTAAAGATGTAAAACTGATATATTAATTTATTAAAGCCCCATGTTTAATGGGTTCAATTTTATAATAAACAATATTGTATAAAATGTGTTAAAGGATCATAAAACAGTATTTAAGCTTGACATGCTAGCTAATGTTTACCTTAATACTGTTTCCCAAATTTTACATTTTTACTATTTTGGCTCACAAGAATATAAAAGATAACGCCCTTCTTATCAAAAACATCACTTTTGTCATGATAATTTGCATCACATACGTCTCTAAACTGTCCCCAACATTTTATCCCTGTATCAGTTACCTCGTTCAGAACATTGTTTCTAAATTGTATTGATCACTTTAAGTCGAAATATTATTTGATTAAGGTTCCTTAAAAGACCAATATTTACTTATTTGTTATTTAAATGTAGACGTATGGGGGATTTTATTATCACCATTTTTCATAAAGTAGGCATTTTTATGTTGCTTGTCTGAATGTGAACGACTTTTGGAAAAATAATTTAAACATTTTCAATTTCCATTATGTCTTGGGTACTTTCATTCACTGATGTATTTAAGTTTGTGTTCTGGTATGTAAGGGACGAAAATATATTCATAAGTACATTTTGTTGTCTAGCGTGATGCATTTGGATAAATATTTATAAACCCCAATTCAATTTACAAAACATTTTATCTTTACAGATTATAGTTCTTATTTGTTTGCTTCCATATTTGGAATTTTATTTTGCAATGTGCTTTTATGTTGGAAAAATACTGCCATACCTTCTAGACAATTTTTCAGGTTTCTTTCTGATTTTTTTTTTATTTTGGAAAAAGACCACAACAAATAACAAGAAAATACGGCCAAGAAACAACAAATAATTTAAACCAATTCTTTCCCATATCAACATAACTAGTTTCTCATTTTATATTTATTAGAATTTGATACTTAAAAAAAAGGTTAATTTATTTCTCATTTTTCATGTGTTATATAAAGTAATCATAATATGGCAGTTACAAATAAACACTTTTTTTTAGATAATAATTTAGTTATTATCGAGTTTTTTGTTGTTGTTTTTTCTGAAATTAAACCTGAACTATTTGTTCAGTTCTAATGAAAGCTGTTTAAGGACGGCAGTGTTGTTATGCCAGCTAAAACACAATTACATAAGGAAAGTTTTAAATGAAGTAAATCTCAATTTTAATCATAATAATTATATGCATAAACTAGCACGTGTGTCTACGGCACTCATCATGATATATATGAGTACCATCCTATGAACATGAGTATGATATCTAATGAAGTAGAAATTTTCCGAGCACGTGCAAGAATTGGCAGAGTCAAACACAAATGATTTTGCAGTGTAAATCATAACCACTTATGCTTACTTTATTGTGTACCTTGTGGCTGAGGGGTATGCCTTTAATACTTTGGGCATCACCGTTTAAAGTGGCATTATGCTCATATTGTCATAGTGAAAATGAGCTAAATTGACTTTATATTTCAAAATATTGACTGTTTAAATGGTGTTTGACCATTAGTTTATGTTGGAAAAGGTTTTGGATAAAATTAAAAATTTGCCCCACTTTTTTTTATAAACTGAACGTAACAGGTTAATTCTAAAAGATATTTACAGAAATTTTGTTTGGATCCGGGGGTTATTTATTATCAAATTAAAAGGAATTACGGCAAAATGAAAATTTATTTTTACTCTAACCTGTTAACTTACTATACACCTTAAGATGGGCATAATGTCACTTTAACCTTGCGTGATCGTAAGCGGGGACTTAATTGGTTTGAATAACTGAAGTCTATGCATCTCTTAGCTCCAGAAGGTGGAATTGTTTTAACCCCTGGTGTTGCTTTAGTTTAGTTTATACAAATTTATTTTAGTTCGATTGTGTTGGAAGCTGTAATTATTGAAACACTCTCAAATCCGTTTCTGGTACCAAATAGTACTAAGCAATGAATGTAAAGTTTCTTGCTTAAGGAAACGACGGCTAGCCCTTGACAGGTTTTGAACCCACGCGGTCCGCAATCCTTTGATTACTAGTCCGATGCATTTACCTCTAGGCTAACCCGCCACTTATGTAGCTTATAAAGTTGTAACACTCATGGTCCTGTTCATGCACCATATGACCTTAACTGTGTTCGTTCACTTCAAAACCAAACAAACAAAACAAATAGTCTTCATTTCTGCTAATATCATACAATAGGTTCTAAATTTGCATCGCTACGTATATGTAGGTCATTTCTAGATAATCTATCAGAAAAATGTATGTAGCTTTTTTCATATCATCATTAGATATATTTCATGTTTAATAAAGTATACTATCAATCACCCTGTTGACATATATTGTATATTGTTACAATAGATATTTCCCTAACTTTACCATTAGTTATGCTCCCAAAAAGAAGCGCAAGAAAAAGATATACTTAACTCATATGTACTTACACGATGTTTTGGAATTATTGTCTCTGTGTTTTCTCAAATGTAGGTACGTAAAAGATACGTAATTTATTGTCTTAGAATTATGAATTTTGAAGTTCACAATCATGTAAATTTATTTACATTTATCAATCTATTAAAATAATAATAAAAAAGTTATTTTGATATGGTGTTGTAATCCATTTTTTTAGAACAATCATTTAAACCTTGTTAAATTAGTCACCTAACCAAATGATCCATATAAGATTGTTTCAAAGACTTTATAGCATTAGTTTAGCCCCTCTATGTGTTAATAAGTTGTAATTAGACATGAATTATTCTTTCTTTAAATCTATCATTTCATATAAAATAACAAGTTCACATTTACTTCCATGTCAGATATATATGCATCGTAAAAAAGTAGAAAAATATAAAAGAACGAAAAGAGAAAATAACAAGAACTAAAATACTTTCTCTTTAAAGAACGTCAAGAACATGATGAAGAGGTTCGTTCTGTAATTAGTCGAAGTTATCCGATTAAGATGTTATTATACTAGTTCGAGAATAATTAATTTTCTTCTATTTTAATTTCTGGTCTTTGTTATAACTTAATTAATAAGTAATTCATTTTTAGTTTTAATAGTAATTTTTATATTTATCGTCCAAGTTACAAAAGTTTAATATTGTAGCATATTTGTGAATAAATTTAATTAAGATCAATAAAAATGGTGACATTACAAATAGAAACTTTCTATTTTAAACTGGTGTGAGTGATTAACTTATACCAATTTTAGTAATAATATCATTTTTATAACGTTACTTATTTTAACGACTGATATTTAAGTTATAATTTGTTCTGTTGACGTAAATGTATGAAATTCACTGTAAGTTGATTGGCTGAATGCAATATAGTAAGATAATAACAGAAAGATTGAAATATCGCTAACATTTTAAGATTCGATCACTTTAATATATTTACTTATAATCAACTTATTATTTTACCCTAAGTGTTATGTCTTCTAATTAATTCCTCTGAAACATTTGCTTGATAAATCATTGTTTACAACGTGTTTTGTGTGACTTAAGGATAATTATTAATGTATATTTCAATACATATATTTTGGTAAATATGGCTTAAAATAATTAAAAACAATTTGAAACATAGGACAAAAACAGAGAAATGTTTGGAGACAGTAATGTGGAAAGAGTATATTTCTAAAGAGAAAAAAAGAAACATAAACATGAAATACATGCGTCAATATTACAATGCTTGTTTATTAAGGTTAGTTGAGGCAGACAAATGTAAGAAAATGGGAACCCATCGAGAGCAGAATCCCTTATATTGTCTGTGGTTATGAAACGCGATGTAATGTGCAACATCTGTATTGCCAACATAGCACCGGCGTTAGCGTCACTTACTTCAATGTATTTTATTTGTTGGGTGTTTGTTCATATAATATATAGATTATATGCTGTTTTGGCAATAATTTTTAACTGTTTGTCAGCATATGTTCTACATTTAACGGAAACAAATATGGTTTGTATGGAATGATGTTTGAATTTAAATTCAAACTTTAAGTGTTTTCCTCTCTATGTCTAAATATATATTTTTCAGTCTGATTTGTTTATCATTTATACAGATTGTTTCTATTTAAGCATCGAATAAAACACTATACCATTGGAACTTATACCATCTTGGAACTAAGTCTCATGTTTTATTTTGTATATTACCTCTGATATAGACGTAATTTACTTGCATTACAATAGGTAATTATTGGTTAATTACCCAGGAAAGCAAGTCATGGTGATCGGCTGCTGAGATAAGTCCGAAACGAAACATGTTTAAAAATGTGTAACAATTACACACAAACACTTAACTTTGTTTTTTTAAACAACTTTGAAGTGCAAGAGAAGTACGTCCTATTGCTTGATGTGTCACGTGTAGCGTGTTAATTAAGATAATGCTCCAGTAGGGAGAAAATATTTCCTAGTGAGATAATAAAGATGTGAGATAATGTAACGAAAATGTAACGAACGACATTTATAAGCAGATTGATATTCCATGTTTGTCCATTAGAAATAATACTAGACAAATTTTACTTGTTAAGGTAATGTGATAAGATATTATTGCAAGATTGAATTTTTGTCTTCAATAAGTGGCAATGACGCGCAACATACAGAAAATTTTTTTGCTGAGGTACAATCATCTTCATAACATTATATAAAAATGTCTAAACATTCTATTACATTTTCAAATTGGTCAAATGGATTACGCATTACACAAATAAAACGTGATAATTTCTTTTTTTATTACGTATCATATCATAATGCAGTATTACACATAATTTTAAACGATACATTTTTGTATATAAAATTTATTTTGTTAATATGTGTGTTCATGCAGCTGAAGGATTAAATCAAATTTCAGCAAGTGCATATATACCATACATAACTAAAAAAACAAGCCTGGACTAAGGATTCAGTGTTCATCATTTACGGTACAGGAAAGTGTATTTGATATGAGAATTAAATGTGTTTGCATTATAATGTCACTGATTTATTCTATAGAAAAGTACAAAGATTTTTTAACTATAATTTCTAACCTGTAAATCTGTACAACAAAAGACGAAAAAACCTTTGATATTAATTGATGAGAGAGACGGTTCGTAACAAAGCACGACCTGCCTCTTTGGAGTTTAGACAACAATTTATTTTTAGAATATTATAATTTTAAGAACCTTTGTGCAACATATGCAGTATCTTAAATTTATGGCTCTTAAAGTTATATATTTAACAAACGTCTAGAATCTTGACATTTAAGGTTTCAATTTTCTTTTCCGTAAGCACTTTTAATACGATTGTCAAGTTGAAAAATGCACTTCAAAGATACTTTTGGAGCTTCTTGTCTATAGTATTAGACATTGTAAACAAGGCTGCAGTAAGACGAGATGCCTAATTTAAATTAAGATGATGTCAAGATAACATTTTGTACAAATTACAACGTAGAACAGCGTCATTCAGTGTATATCCAAAAGAGATAAACAATAACTTCAGACATTGAAGAGGCGAAAGCACGGATATATAATAAGAACCACGGATATATAATAAGAACTGATTTAATGCTATCGTGCAGCAAAATTTTTATATTTGTATAAGCATATTAAGTCTTGCTGGCAAACGGAAGACCACAGCTGTGGATGGTTTTAAATTACAAGTTTGACCATATTAATGTATATAATGTTAAATACTGTTTAGACGGTGCTACGTGGATGTGGACGGTAGCTTGAACTTTCAATTTAAGTTCATTAACAGGCGCAATAAACCCGAGGCTGCAACATGTTCAATCTAACTGTTTTTTTATCATCTAGTTTTAAGCTTTCAATTTGCTTTTCCTTAAGCACTTTTGTCACGATTGTCAAGTTGAAAAATGCACTTTAATGATACTTTTGGAGCTTCTTGTCTATAGTATTAGACATTGTAATCAAGGCTCCAGTAAGACGATATGCTAAATTTAAATTAAGATGATGTCAAGATAACATTTTGTACAAATTACAACGTAGAACAGCGTCATTCAGTGTATATCCAAAAGAGATAAACAATAACTTCAGACATTTAAGAGGCGGTAACACGGATATATAGTAAGAACTGATTTAATGTGATCGTGCAGCAAAATTTTTATATTTGTATGAGCATATTAATTTTTGCTGGCAAACAGAAGAACACAACTGTGGATGGTTTTAAATTACAAGTTTGACCATGTTAATGTATATAATGTTTAATACTGTTAAGACGGTGCTACGTGGACATGGACGGTAGCTTGAACTTTCAATTTAAGTTCATTAACAGGCGCAAAAAAAACCCGAGGCTGCAACATTTTCAATCTTACCGTTTTTTATCATCTAGTTTTGGAGATTTACAAATTTAAGAAGATTTACAAATCGTATACAGACTTAAACCTGAATGTAATCGTTTTATTACCAATTCTCTAACATTAATTACTGTTGAATGAATGTTATAAACTTAAGGCAAGATGTTATTGGACATGAAATTCACAATAATAGGTTTTTTAAGGAAACAACTTCATTATTCTTGTAAAGTGAAAATAATAGATGTAGTATATTCATACATGTGTTTTTTATTATTATGTTTTCTAATAATGGGTGTCTGTCTTAGTTTCAAGTTTTTTGACTGTGTTCATTTTGTTAATTTTGTAAGTTAATTTTACTTTTTAAATTGCAGATTAAAATGATGCACTGATGAAAGTATTATGTTTAATGATAAATAAAAAGAATTGTATGAATGTTCAGTATATGTGTTAATATATGTTAAAATTGTGATAACCATTTAATCATTTCTTTTACATGTTATATTTTCTTTGATTGATATGTGTTCTTTTGTGTGTGTGTTTTTATTTTTTATTTTAGAAGGCCTTGTAAATAAGATGTTGCAACCTGTATATGTCTTAATGTGTTACCTTCGGTAAATAAAGTTATTATTATTATTATTATTATTATTATTATTATTATTATTATTATATCTTCTATGTTTTCTTTTGCAGTTTGAATTCGAGAAAAGCAAAATAACCCTTTCAAAATTTTAAAATCGGTATTCTTTTTTTTTTTTTGAATAATATGTGTGTTCCTTAAAGGTGCAATTATTTCTCATGTTCCATGTACTACTTAAAGTAAGTATTGTATGAACTTCATTTCTCTGATTCAAGAACCGTAGTTAAATATTATTGAATCATTTCTTTTGTATGCTGTAATTGAGGTTGCATACCACACTTAAATAAAGTTTTATATATTTATATATTTATGCTTATAAAACAATTCTCAAACTTCAAAGAATATGTAAAATATTTACTGCAAATATGTATACATACTATATGTAATCGTTAAAAATATGCATTCATTTCTTATTGAAAAATTTGACTGAAAAAATAATTTTTATAACCTCCCTTTATTTACATGAAATGTTTAAAAAAATCCGTAATATTTTTTATAAATTATGCTTTTTCGAACTTAAAAAATTGATAAATCTTAATTTGAGCATCAAATTTATGATATGACACCATAAAAAATTGTGTTACAGGATCTTTAAAGTAAAACTTGAAATATTCCAAGCACGGATATATAAAAATATTTTAACTTAAATTTTATTGTAATTGTTCACATTGTTTTAAAACCTGGTTAAATATTGTTTCCTTAGGACAACTTTTAGTTGGTCCAATCTATAAATCTGATCAATCATGAAATATACATCAACAACTTTTTAAATATAAGCTCGTGTGGCATAGGTATCATCGTAGACTCAACTTGACCGTTTAGTACTGTTCTATGAAAATATGCATAATTATGATTTTCCTAGAATAACAAACGGATCAACTGAGCCTGATACAATTCAATTTGAAGAGTAACAATAAGCTTAGAGAAGCTTACATTTACATTCCAGCTAATACTATATAATACGTTCTGAATTTACAACTGTACGTGGGACGTTTCTAGATAATCTTTCTGTGTATCATTTACTGAATATAGTTTGCCTATTTTGATACCATTTTAAGATATATTCTGTGTATCATAAAGTCTACCATCAATCACTTTGTTAATATATCTTGTATAATGTCACGATAGAAGTTTACGTTAATGTACTTATAACAGTACAGTCCAAGAAGTAGAACAAGGGATGACTGTACTTTACAAACATATTTTGTAACATGTTTTGCAATACCTGTTCTTGTTGTAAATAAAAAATTACTTTCAACAAATTACCATTCATCAAATCGTACATATATTATTTAAACATGCTGATGTTATCACAATGTTGAAAGAAGAGGCCCTATCTATGAGCGCGTAAAAAAAGGTTTGTATGTCAAGGAAACTGGTTTGTTTTGACATAACGGAACTTGGAATATTCTTCGTTTCTTTCAAGAGTTATCCTATTTGATGTCATTAAAGACCAATTTTCTTAACATACCATAATTTCGTTTTTCAAAAAGAACCCATTTAATCGTGTAACACAAAATGAGATAAATAAACAAATAAAAAAGTGAAAAAAATATATGAAAAATATAATTATGATAACAACAAACAACAATATCACAAAAAAGAAAACAGTAATTATTGAGAAAGAGGATATTTTATAAGGAGCACTACATATTTTAAATTTAAAAAATAAAATTTGTGAGTGAAAATATCAATGCTTGTTATTTTAAAAGGATGATTGAGGGAGAAAATCTGGAAAAGGTCAATTCCTTCGAACGCAATGAAAACAAAACTGCAGAAATCGGTTTTATTTGTCTCTGTTTTTGAGAGAAAATCTCTAATGCCCCAATACCACCGTTTTTGTGACGCTCCGTCGTCAACACTAAAATATTAGTATCAATTTATCAACACGACAATTTAATAACATTTAAAAAGATATATTTTTTGGTTGGTTGAACTGTGCTATTTACATATATAATACATATATCCTCTTGAAATTTCATGTTGTCAATAGCTTCTAATTGTTTGAATGACTAATGCTAATTACATTTGAATGAGACAATTGTCTTGATATGTAATATATGATATTTGAAGAAGTTATAAATAACATTGAAATATTTAGAAAGTAGTAACATTTTTTGATAATTAAAGTTCATTGAGATGTGATAAAGAATAACAGAATTGAGTACATTTTAATAAAACAGAAAAGTCTATACATTTGCTAATAAACGCCAGAAGAAACTACATAGAGTAATATTTAAGAAGGAATTTTATTTAACAGTTTCCAGTCAAGAAAAAATGTAAAAAGCTTGACATCCAAACAAAACTTCTGTTTAACAAACATATGCATTGGTAGATATATATAGTGGGCAATGAGCATGTTCCTGTTTACATCACGTGACTGAGATCAGGTTTCAAATTCAGTCTAAACCTTTTTCTTTGACTATCACGAGGTAATAATTACTTCACCACTTATAGAACAGTTAGCTTACTGCTAAAACTTACAATAACGATTTGAAATGTGCTTCTCTTACATTGATAAACAGATGAACTTTACCTATAAGAAAATGAAAATATAATACGAGTATAAGAAAAATCAAACAACTAACTTAAGATAAAACCTCTCTGACATGCAAGGAATGTTTGTTGAAGATCTTATCGATAAAATTACTAATAGGAAAGTATCGATTTTTGGTGTGATGTCAATAATATCCCTGTAATTAGTCGCAATTAGATAATTATCAGTAAAACGGAATTTAGATGGTATACAGGTGTACAGAAGCACTGCTTATATATATTCAAATAGAAACACTTATTCTTCAATGTCATAAAAGAAGCAATTTATTGCTATAGCGATTAAATTTCATCTTATAATCAGTTTCTACTGAGAAAGTTTAAATGAAAGTATACATGAAATGCAACGATCATCAAGTGGAGGGCTACCAATGGTCATGAGTTAAGATAGTGTCTAAATATTGTTACATTATGTATTAAATGTTCTATATATAGAATCAGCTAGTAATATCTACTTTAATGATAACAATAAGAAAATATTAGGAATTCGCCGTATGATGTCATATGTCATTGGTCTGGATGCATCATCAGCTATTGTATAACACATGCAAACAAAAGTCAATAATTGTGTTATTTCTAGAAACAATCGTATTACAGCATCATCAAAAGTTGTGTTACAACTTCAAGCAAACGTCTGACTGCATCATCCAACAGTTAAAATAACAAGCACACATCTGATTGCACAATCCATAATTGTGTTGTTTCCTGTAAACAAACGTCTGACATTTAAATAATGGTTAAATTTCGTATCGCTCAAGCCGGTATTTAGGGAGCTGATGCATGTTGCACATTTTCATTATCCCTCATGTATCCCTCATGTACAGGCTCAATGAATCCGAACGTGCATTTTTAATTCAATTTCGTTGATATTTATTCTAAGGGCCAAAGTATCACTCTTTCTTAAGAACTCTCGCAATCTTTTGTTGTGTTATTCTTACAAACGCACATTTTAATGCATCATCAATAATTGTGTTGTTTTTACAAACAAAGTTCTGGACGACTCATGAATAAATGCAATATTTCTACAATTAAACGTTAAGAGGCTAGACATTATCAATAATTGAGATATCACTACAAGCAAATATCATACTGCAACACAAATAATTGTGTTATTCATGTAAACAAAAGTTTGGCTTCATAATGATTGCTTGCTGTTTCTTTACATACAAGAACGAACTAACACGTTTAATACATTCCAGATCATCGAGATTTATTTCACTTGTAGAATTATAAGCCTTTTTGTGATAGTTCAATCGTGCCAATAAATTGATTGATGACATACAATATAAAAAAACAAGATTTCCTAAAAAAATGTCCAACACGGCAAAATTGTACATATTTCAGGATGGGTTTGATTAAGCTTGCTCATGGACGTTAATGTAAAGGACAAACAACTGTCCACGCCCCAAGCGCTGGCTTAAGCAGGATACAAAATTTTAACATGAAATTTTGAATTAAGAAACATCTACAGATGGGTTCATACGGCGGCTATCATGGAACCTTCAATGTGTAACGTTGCTTCAATTCCATGAAAAGCGGTGTCTTATTTCATGCGGCGGTTATCATGGAATCTTTAATGTGACACGTAATTGCAATTCCACGAATACATTTTTCAATTATCATACAGTAAAAGGGTAACAATTTGATAAGCATTTACACATACATTCAAAGTATCATGATGGGTCCAAATCGTTAGTAATACTACTGGCTTGTATGCGTAAAAGACATTTATGTAAATAGGGTTATTAAGACTTTGAATATTTTACAAAAACGCCATATTTTGTATGAAATTAATGTAAAAAACACATGTATGTAAGTATTATTTTTAATATCTGGACATTCCTGGTACAAAGTACCTCCCGGTATAAAGTACCTTGAGGATATTATATTAAGATATTATACAATAAATAAGCTTTGTACCTTCAGACGAGAATATATTTCTTGGTAGATGTCTTATAGACAGGTCCTTATGCAAAATGCTCTTGTAGAAGAGAGTTGACTCGCTATATTTCACCGCATCGCAGATGCTGCGGTGGCATAAAAAAAAATAAGCACACGAAATACGTTGTAAATGATAATAAGTCAAGTAAACCTCAATAGATATGTTTGAAAACTAAAACACAGAAGGAACAGTTATTGATAGAAAGTATGTTGATATATCAAAGACACGGAATCTTATATAACATTTTCAATTGATATTTAAATTCTTTATTTCCAATCTGACTTAATTGTAATTATTCCACTGCCATTTATCAAATCACTTCGTTTATTAACGTCTAATCACAAAATTAAAGTTTAAATGTCAGACGTAAATAAATTGGATTATAAAATAATATTGTTACTACGGATGTTACGAGCTTATCATTAAGACCAGTTTTAAATAGAAAGTAATTATCTATAGGCGTAATTAATTATAGTGTTGTTAATAATACAGCTGCAACTGAGTTTCGTATTGATGAAGATAATATAAGGTATAATAGATATAAAAAAGATATTTTAATACAAGGCAGAGCTTAAAATAGAAGCATTATGATAAAATCTAAATATCAATCTTCACTTTAACATTGTTTAAAAGATTATTAACTTTTTTATCGGATAATATCTGATTAAACTTAATTTGTATTGGTCTTCGAAGGGCAAATGTTCCATAAGTATTTCAAATATTGATAAAACAATATAAAACGATTATTTAGATATCTCGTAACATATTTCTTAAATAAAATCTTGAGAATGATTCAGGTAAGTATTGATATTAAAATGGTTACTAACAGTTATAATATTTTGTTCTAGACTGGAATAATTTATAACTTGCCATATTAAGATATTTCGTATAAGATAACGTATGTCTCATTAATTTCACCAACGACATCAGTATGTAATATTTGAATGGTTTGTTATCATATAAATATGCTACTAAATACTGTCAACATAATTATTTGTTGTAAATACTGTAATGCCTGGCATTACCATGTTTGTTGATTGATTGATTTATTAATTGTTAAAATTACGGCGCTAATTCATAATGCTGTAATGTCATGTTTACATAACTTTATATTATAGAAATATACTCGGGAAAATACTGTTAACATCTGCAATTTTATGTGTGACTAAATCATAATTGCCCGACTTAATTGAATTGTAATTGTTTGTATCGAGAATTTCTCGGTACGATTTTGAGGTCACCAGCGTTTGCACCTTTGAACAGTAAAAAATACAAACTGTCATTATTGTTAAAACGTTGTTCAAAATGTAAAATTTGTTTAAATTAAGAACTATAATTATTTTTGAAATATTAATATTCAATGTCTGATATAATTTGTAATGCATAACAAAACATTATTAGACAGTTGATAAAGTGGAAGAAAATAATTACAACAGAAATAGTAACAGAAACAAATTTGATCGGAGAAGATTAAGACTTAGCTGTCATTATTAAGGATGAATTGATCGTTCTTCTTGATACTAAAGCAATCTTTAATGATTATATCTTAATACCAAATGCTAAATGGCATTGATAAGTTTAAGATTGTTTTCAGATAGGGTTAACGTAATCCCGTCACTGTAAAGTGTTTTTTTTTTGTGGCTTCTTTGGTGATTAAGGACGTAAAATATATATTGCACAATTTTAAAATCAAACTGTGTTAAATAAATTGAAAGCCACTGATAGGATTAGAAGTGTTATTCATATCTGGATAATTTTGATCAAGTAAATTAATAACATTTAAAATATATGTAAACAATTCCTCTTACGATCTTATTATATCTTATGATCATTGTACCTTTTACAGTATATTAACATCATTCTTTTTAATCTAGCACACTATAGCTTAAAGTTGAATTTTGCAGTAATGATAGGTTTTTCATTGTTAGAAATTCAACTGAAACATTGGGTTTCGTGTAAAGTTCATTCATAATCCTAAGGATGCATTCATATTTTATCAAAATTATAAAAAAAGATAAAAGTAAAGATAATAAATGCCTTTTTTTCTGAAGAAAAGATAACGTCAAAAGCTAAAGAATATCGTTGGTTTTTATAGATTTGATTATATTCATATTTGATCAAAGTTTATAGTTATAATGATAAGTTCTAAAGTTACATTTGAAGAAAAACGAAACGTGTTATATGCGTGTATAAAGTCTCTTTTTGGCAGTTTTAAAATATGATACTTTATCAAGCAAATGTTTAAAAATAATACCAAAAATATTCTCAGACATAGAATCATTTAAATTAAATAAATATTCACGACGTACCTAAATTGATGGACGTGATGTGATATACACGCCTGTCCACAAGAACCTTTTTAGTAACCAAGATAATTTATTGATATTTACGTAAAAATGATAAAAAATGAGAAACTTACGTCTTAATATACGTTACAAAGTAATTCTTGGTACGGTTCAGCTGTCACAATTTACAAACATAATTATCCATTCATGCTTAGGCTTGTTTTACTTTACAATGTGACATGTCAAGTAAGTTTTACTCTTGTCGTTTTACATGTCTATAAAGTAATGGTGTCTTAAATTAAGCTAAACAAAAAGTATCTTTTAAAAAGATACTCGGTCGAAGTATAACTGTTTAACATGCAAAATATGTTATTTGTATGTTTTCAATAAAAAAAAAGAAAAAAAGAAACAATGACATTAAAAAAATTTTGTTTCTAGATATTAGAAAATACTCATTTTGTAAAGGTTGCAATAGAATTATAGCATATTCACATTGGTGCTTTTTCAAAGGTGAACAGCTTCGTTTTAAAGTGTTATTTTTACTTGTTTTCCGTTTGACTTTGTATCATTACAAATAACCTGAAAGTTAAAGCACTATCCTCTTCATGTACATTTTATTTTTGAGCTATCCTTTATTTTCTTTTAAAATGACAAAACTATCCCTTACATTTTATTATAGAGCTATCCTTAAAGTTTTATTTAAGAATGGCAAGATCTATAACTTAAAGTTGTTTTAGGATGGTCAGAACTGTCCTTTACATTTTATTTTAGAATTACTTATGTGATACACCAATGTCTATTTGTAATTTTAAAAATGACCAATGAAAATTCTTCTTATATTCAGGCCTTCCCTGTAAGTTGTACAGGAATTCAAACCTATATCAGACGGACTTCGTCCGAAAAACATTATAAATACAGACAGAAATTCATCGTATTTCGTATTTGTCACTCTGTTAAAAAATCGTTTCACGCTTTTTTTCATTTTCTCTCAAAAGTGACAGAGACGCATTTATTTCTGTTAATAAATTTTGTTTTCGCCATTCAAATATAAAAAAAAATGGGACCGAAATTAATTTGAAAACCTTAGAGAGAAAATAAAACCCAACATAAAACCACTGAGAATGTCTCCATATGAACATTTTGTATTGCATGATGTCTCTTTTTGTGATAACCTTTCAAAGATAAAACCTTGTTTTTTGCATGTGTTAACAATTTGATACAGCTGTCAGATTTTGCAAAATTAATTAATATTCATTTATGTATTGGCTTGTTCTAGTTAACAATGTGACATTTCAAGACTTACTCTTGTTCATTTCTCTTAAATAACGGTTTCTTAAAATAAACTTGTAATGATATTATAAATTCAGTCATATTTTGTGTTTGTAATGCAAATTTGTAATAAGTCATCTTTTGTATTTGTCATTCTATTATCGTTTTGAGTTTTTTTCTCATTTTCTCTTAAAAGTGCCAGAGACGCATTAATTGCTGTTAAAATATTCTGTTGTCGCCATTCAAATATAAAAAAAGGAACCGAAATTAATTTGTAACCCTAAAAGAGAAAATAAAACCAAACATAAAACCACTGGGATTGTCTCCATATGAACATTTTCTATTGCTTGCTGTCAGGAAATATTTCAGTCTAGAACGTCTTTTTGTGTTAATCTTTAAAAGATAAAACCTCGTTTTTGCATGTCTTAACAATTTGATTTAAACACTATAGATTGATTTCACGACGTGTGTGTTCCTTTGATTGACATGAGATGCTAGTTTTTTCATCGAAAACAATTCAATGGAAAATG